>NW_007729188.1:40090-47591 GCF_000696425.1 Galeopterus variegatus
TGGGACCCTGATTTTCCGTCCTGCACACACACACACACACACACACACCCCCCCCACATTCCTCGGACCCTGATTTTCCGTCCTGCACACACACACACACACACACACACCACCCCCACACTCCCCGGACCCTGATTTTCCCTCAACTCCCCCCCCACCCCCCCCACATTCCTCGGACCCTGATTTTCCGTCCTGCACACACACACACCCCACACACACACCCCATACACACATTTCTGGGACCTTGATTTTCCGTCCGGCACACACACACACACACACACACCACACACACATTCCTCGGACCCTGATTTTCCGTCCTGCCACCTCCTGGGGGCCGGGCCTCCCACACTTGCAAGTCTAGCTCCGCCCCAGAGCCGCCCCGTCCCCCCGCCCCGCAATAAACCCAGCCCCGGATGCATGCGCGGCACACTGGTCGCTGCCGTCGCTGGCCGTGGGACCTCGGCCGCCTGTGAGTATCCCCGCTCCTGTCTTTCCTTTCTCCCTCTCCTGCTCCCTCCCCGTCTTTCTAGACTCCCCTGTTGAGGAGCCTTTGCGCGCAGCCTTCCCTCTTCTGCAGTACAGCCTCTGGGTCTTGCACGTGAAGACTTGGGAGCAGATGTCCCGACGCCTCTCGGTCCCCGCAGGTTCTTGGAGAGGTCGGAGACTGGTACTGGAGAGAAGGACAAAGCCTGGCCGAATTTCCAGGGCACCCATGGCTACTGCACGGGGGCAGGGCCGGGCCAAGGAACTTGCGAGACTGCAAAACTGGGGCAAGTGTGGCAGAAGAGAGAGGGGTGGGAATTCGGGCACGAGCACGGGGTGCGGCGCGGAGGTGGGAGCCCGAGGCGCGCGGGCACGCGCGGGCGCCGCACTAGGGCCCCTTCCTCCGGTCGTGGGCCCCGCCGGCACCGCCCCTGCCTCTGCCGCCAGACCCCTCCACGGGGCTTCTGGACTCGGGGAGAGTCCACAGTTCCCAGCGGCTGCCTTTTTTGGAAGAGGGACAAGAAAATGTGGAATCTAAAAACGTCGAACTCAAGGACAGAGAGTGGCGGTTACGAGAGGCTGGAAAGAGGGAATGGGGAGTAGTCGGTCAAAGGGTGCAACGTTTCCCGTAGACAGGAGGAATAAGTTTTGAGATCTGTCGCACAGCAGTGACGATAGTCAATAATAATGGATTGTATGTTTTTAAATGACTAAGAATTTCGAATGTCTCACCATGAAAACGATCGGTCAGCGAGGTGATCGATATGTTACTTAGCCTGCTTTAATCATTCCACGTTGTATACATATATCAAAACATACTGTACCCATAATCGTGCACGATTATGATTTTTCAATTAAAAATAATATTAATTTTAAAAAGAAAAAGGAACAGCCGGTGTGCGGATTGGTCTGTCCCAGTGTCCCCCCCACTTGCAATGCGTAAGGGTCCCCTCCAGGCTACAAGGCACAGGCCGGGGGACAGAGTGAAATCGCCCGCCGCTGCGGGCTCACTCCTGGGGAAGGCGCGGCTCCCAAGTGCTGCGGGGGGCTCGGTCCGAGCCGAAGGTCTTGAGCCGAGAGCTCAGGGCAGCCTTAATCATCTCCTCACGGTTTTGCGCGGGGGCAAGTGTAAAACTCAAATCCTTTATTTCCCCGCTGGGGTCAAAGAAAGTTCGCACCTGAAAATGGGGCGGAGCAGCGGCGCCACCCGGTGGTTTTCTGGTGTCCCTAAGGCTGTGTGTCTTAGAACGCGTGGCTCTATGCATCCGAAAGAGGTGCATGGACTTCTTTCTATTCGGTTATTTGATGCTTTTTCTTGGGATTCGCTTCATGCGAGGTGAGCAACTGGGAATATTGGCACGTCCTGTAGCTATTCAGTGCCCTAGAAAAACTCTAGCCAAGAAGTGGCTGTGAAGAATTCGTGTGTCAAGTTACATTTTTTCCTTGCCTTAGAGGTTTCTTTAAGCCTAGGCTTTCTCATCTGTACATTGGTGTATTAGTCCGTTTCTGTTGCTTATACCAAAATACTTGAAACTGGGTAATTTATAAAGAAAACTACATTTATTGCTAACAGTTTCAGAGGCTGGGATATCCAAAGTCCAGGGAACACATCTGGTGAGGGTCTTGGCGGTGGTGACAGTGACCCAGGGGTCTCACATGGCAGAAAATGGTGGAGCAGAGAGAGACTAACCTCTCATATACTCTCCTCTTAAAGCCCTCAGAACCAGGCCCCTGACCACCATTATTAATCCATTCACTAGGCACGGTCCTACAATCTAATCACCTCTTCAAAGCCCCACCTTTCAATTACCATAATAGGATTTCCCACCCTCAACAGTTACAGTGGAGATTAAGTTCTGGGGGGGACATTCAACCTAAGGCAATTGGTAATGACAACAATGCTTACCTTACAGGCAAGTTATGAGGATAAAATGAGATAATACATATGAAGTGCTCAGAGCAGCACCAGAAACATAGTAAATACTAAATGAATGTGGTTGGCGTTAAATGATAACGATGGAAAGTATTATGGCAGCGCTGTCTGGCCTCAGTGCAATGGCTAGGGAATGGCAAGAATCCAGTCACTTCATGGCAGTTGACTATATGTTTACTGTGTTCCAGGTGCTTCAGGATGGTTCGTGCTAAGAGCTGGACCCTAAAGAAGCTCTTTGTAGGCAATCCTACTAGTAGTAACTTTGAGTTGAAGACAACTGAGCTCCCACCTTTAAAAAATGGAGGTAAGTCATACTAATAAGATTTCATAGTTGGAAGGGACTGTATCAACCTTTGCTGTATAACAAACTACCCCCAGAGTTTAGTGACTTCAAACAACAATCATTTATTAGTTTATAATTCTGTGGGTTGGCAATTTGGGCTTGGTTAAGCTGGATGGTGGTAGGTATCGTCTGGGCTAAATGGTCAGTTTAGGATGGGCCTCACTCACGTGTCGGGTGACTAGCAGGCTTTCCACTGGGTGCATGCCTCAGCTCTCCTTTATGTGGCCTTTCTACCAGGCTAGCTTGAGCTCTGTTCTCTATTGATCCCACAGATCTAGAGCAGCAGAAGTTGACAAGCTCCAATGTGCAAGCACTTTTCAAACCTCTACTTGTATCATATTTGCTAATATCCCATTGGTCAGAGCAAGTCACATAGCCAAGCGCAGATTCAAGGGGTAGGAAATAGATTTCTTGATGGGAGGAGTGGCAAAGAAGCCAGCACACAAGAGTGGGAGGGATTTGTGGCCATTTTGCAATCTGCCACAGAGACCTTTTCAGGATTCTCTGTGTTATGCCTCAATGTCATGTTGCAGGATCCCTCTGCTTCCACTGAAAATTGAAACTCACACTTGAGTGCATTACTATTTATGGCTTTGACAGACTGTGGGGAGGATGTCCTCTCTGTCCTGATGAGCCCAATGACAGTGGGGTAAGCACTGCCCAGCAGCCATGTGCAAAGTTCAGACTATCACGGGTGACTGTAAGGGGTGTTCTCAGGTGGGTAAGCTTTTGAGGAAAGGGGATGCAATCGAGAAGCATGGCAAAGCTGTCTGTCCCGTCTAAGTTGTGATGGCCACACTTGGGTTGAAAATTGCAGAGAATGTGTGCATGATGTGTATGCATATGCATCCACATATTCTTTAATACTAACTGAAGCTGCTAATGAAACCCTACGTGAGCCTTGTAACATAATGCTTATAAATGTGGCTCTGGGCAAGTTACTTAACCTAAACTTAAATAAAACAGAAGCAATAATTGTCGAGAACATCAAATGACATAATCCATGTAAAGCATGGAGTAAGTGCTGAGTAAATTACATCATCATCATCATCATCATTAACTGGGCTGGGCTAAATGTGAGGATCTTTCTTGTTTCTTCAATAGAAAGCACAGATGAGAAGGTAACCCTGAAGCAGAAATATTGTCTGTTTATTTAGAGTGTCAGAAACAGCAAAGGCATCAGGACTTTAGTTTCTAATTGCCTGTGGAATGCTTTATTTTGTAGAGGTCCTGCTTGAAGCTTTGTTCCTCACGGTGGATCCTTATATGAGGTAATATTTTCTCCAAAAAATTCTTATGTTGTGTGTTAGATGCTATTTTGAAGCTTTTAAATTATCCAACTGGGGGGCTGACCAGTTAGCTCAATCGGTTAGAGCAAGATATTATAACACCAAGACCAAGGGTTTGGACTCTGTACCAGCCAGCTGCCAGAACAAACAAACAAAATATTTTTAAATGCAAAAAAAAAAAAAAAAAATTTAAATATCCAACTGATTCAAAATACTGCCGTTTTCCCTTTCTGTCCTGTACCAGCCAGCTGCCAGAACAAACAAACAAAATATTTTTAAATGCCAAAAAAAAAAAAAAAATTTAAATATCCAACTGATTCAAAATACTGCCGTTTTCCCTTTCTGTTTCTCCCAGCATAGCATCACTGATGGGATTCCTGGATGCTCATTTTTTATAGGTGAAGGTCTGAGAAGCTTGGTGAGGGAATCACCTTGGTCCTTTTATTTTACAACCATCTCCTATCTGCTGTGCACAATTTGCCTTTCATTGCTCACCAAAATTGCTTCCAGAAAAAAATTAAAAGAAAAAAAGAAGCCAAAGCCCAATTTGTCCATTTTACTATTAGCAAATAATTTGGATAGAGGAAGATGCTAAGACTAAAATCAACTTTTCTTGCCCTCTATTTACCCGTATTCTTTTAATTCAGGTAGTCTGCACTTGACTTCTCAGCAAACAAGTCAGGGAGGGGAGGGAATAAAAAGCCTTCACAGGCCACTAAGTCCGTTGTAATCTTTTGCCTACGTAAATATAGCTGTCATTCTTTTAAATACTTTTTTCATAGCTGATTGATAAATATTCAAATTTCAAGTGAAAAATACAGTTTAAAAATGTTGATTAGCATCCCTTTTTGTGTGGCCACTGTTTTGGGGTAACATGTATCCATGTTACCGGACTCAGGTCTGGCTGCCTGCCTCCTTGAAAAGGAAAGAAAAAAAACTCAGAAGTCAAACAGTTGGTGTTAGAAAAGCAGATGTATTCAGCCGAAGGAGATGGTAGGCTATCCCATCTCAAAGATTTACATTTACTGAGGGGTTTTTAAAGGAAGGGTTGAGGGAATGGAATGTGGGAGGTGAAAAGCAGGAGAGCAGGAGATGTGAGTTATTAGGGGTCCATTTCTATGGGTCAGGTACAGGGTCTTGCCAAGTCCTCATCTGGTTTCTGTTCTCATCTCTGCTGTTATATCAGGACCCTGCAAGATTTTGATTTGCGCTGGTGTACTTGGCTGGTGCCCAAGGTCAGCTTCCAGTCATTTGGCCTTAATCATTTCTCAAAGCTCTACAAGTCTCAAAGAAAGAACTGTTAGCTTTGCAGAGTACTAATTAGCTTCTTGGCCCTGTTTTCCTACTTAGCGAGCAAGATAAGAAAGTCAGGGGATGGGAAGAAAGAGTGGAGAGAAAAAAAACTGTCCTTTTAAAAATCCTCTCCCCCTCTGCAGCCCAGGCAGCTTTAGGTCCCAACATGGCTTCAGTCCTGTTCACTACAACACCCAGTGGTGCCTGGGTTATATTTTTAAAGTCATTGGTAGAAACTCATCTACAATTGAACATGCTGATAAGATTCTCATGTTCATTCATAGAAAAATACTATCGAGTGCTTCTTCGGGGGTCACCCCTAGCAGCTTTCCTTCTGCATTTCACCTAGTTGTATTGCCTTCTTGCTTCTGGGTTTTATTGCTGCATATATTTATCCAATGGATTTCCATTTGGCTGGAAAGGCAAGACAATTACCCCCAGATGTTCTTGGGTATAAAGAATAGAATTTTTTTTTTTTTTTCAGAGTGGCGGCCAAAAGATTGAAGGAGGGTGATATGATGATGGGGCAGCAAGTGGCCAGGTAATTATTTCCATTTGTCCCAATGCTTGGAAAATATGCCTCCCCTTACCTCTTGCTGGGCACTGTCTCTTTCCAGTGATCCTACAATTTCTTCAAGCTTTGTGGTTCACTCACTGTTTGATCTTAGAAGCAACTTAGGAAATCTGCCCGCTTCCTGACTAATTAGGAGGGAGGGAAAGATGTGAAATTGTCATTTCAGCCTCACTTCGCCATTCTTACTTTTAATTACTAAAAAAAATATATATTCATCCAGTTCATGATTATTGTAAAAATCAAATAAAACAAAAACTTTTATCTTGGAAACTGAAAGTTCCCTCATCATCTGAACCTTAAAGAGGACTTAGTGTATTATTATTTCAAAAACTGGGCTGGCTGGTTAGCTCAGTTGGTTCGAATGCAATGTCAGTAACACCAAGGTCAAGGGTTTGCATCCTCTCCAGCTGCCAAAAAAACCCCAAAATTGTTCAGTGCGCATACCTTTATATATATATATATATATATATATATATGATGACCATAACATAGTGAGAAAAAGCAATTTGCTGAAGGGCATACAAGCCCACTAAATATATATATTTAATGGGATGTATATATATATATTTATATATATATTTAGTGGGCTATATATATATCTATATAGATATATAGATATTTTTATATATATTTAGTGGGCTTACTATGTTATGGATATCTATTGTTAACTACATAAATATACCACCTTTTAATAGCTACAAAATATTCCATTGTATTCTGCCATTTAACTAATCTGCTACCGATAACTGTTTCCACTTTTTTCTATTACAAATAATTCTTCAAGGGTCATGTATGTATCTATATGTGTGTGTTTTTTTACTCTTTGCCCACTTAGATGAGTATTGCTTTACATTAAATTCCCAGAAGTATAAATTCTAGGTCAAAGGATGTATTAGTCCATTTTTGTGTTGCTGTAGAATACCTGAAACTGGGTAATTTGTGAAGAAAAGAGGTTTATTGGGCTCACAATTCTGGGACAGCTGCATCTGGCATGGGTCTCAGGCTGCTTCTACTCATGGCGGAAAATGGCAGGGCAGCCTGTGGGTGAAAGGATACCACATGGCGAGAGGAAGCAAGAGAGAGAGGGAGGGGAGGTGCTGGGCTTCTTTTAACAACCAGCTCTTTTGGAAACTAATAGAGTGAGAATTCACTCACTACCACACACGTGCTCACACACACACACACACACACACACACACACACAACTAACAGAGTGAGAATTCACTCACTACCACACATGCGCACGCGCACACACACACACACAACTAACAGAGTGAGAATTCACTCACTACCACACATGCGCACGCGCACACACACACACACAACTGATAGAGTGAGAATTCACTAGGGCCGGCCCGGTGGTGCACTGGAGAGTGCGCCGCTTGGGAGTGTGGCGGCGCTCCCGCCGAGGGTTCGGATCCCATGTGGAGACCGGTTCCCGCTCACTGGCTGAGCGCGGTGCGGGCGCAACGCCAAGGGTTGTGATCCCGTTACCGGTCAGTAAAAAAAAGACAGACCGGTTCCCGCTCACTGGCTGAGCGAGGCGCGGGGGCAACACCGAGGGTTGCGATCCCGTTGCTGGTCCC
>NW_007729188.1:48428-54764 GCF_000696425.1 Galeopterus variegatus
AGTATAATGAAAGAAAAATTAGGTTACAAAACATATAAAATTACTTCATTATGTAAGTACATATAATAAAAGGGTACTTCAAAAAGTCCATGGAAAAATAGAATTGAAAGATAATACAAATCTTTCCATGAACTTTTGAAGTGCCCTCATATACATTTTAAAGTATATCATTAAGATTGCCATCAAATACCGCACATATTAGTAGCTATCTTTGTATTGTTGGATTAGAACTGGTTTTTTTATTATACATGTTTTAAATTTTCTAGAATAAACGGGTTATATCACTTTATGATCTGTGGGGAAGACAATAAAGAAGGGTAAGAGTAGGAGAAGATGAGACAAAGGGAATCAGTAAATGGGACAGAACAGGGGAGCTTGGACAGGGAAGGCGAAAAGCCCGCAGAGATCAGTTTCCTGGAAAGCAGCAGGGGAAGAGTTTTGGGTGGCCTACAGTGTCGGACAGTGTACGAAGGTCGAATCGGATAATGATTAAAGAATATCCAGTGGATTTTGCAATCAGGAGGTGGTTATGACCTTAGTGCCACAGTGGGGGTGGCAGGCAGGTCGCAGCGTGTTCCCTGCCGAGTGAATGGGGAGGGATAAGTTCAGCTGTGCAGGGAGGAGGAGAAGGGAGGAGGAGAAGGGAGGAGGAGGGGAGAGGACAGGATTACAGAATGGCAGACCTGAGGGTGCTTACGTGAAAAGGGACAGGAGAGAGGGGGGCTAAAGGATAGAGGGTGGCTGCTGAGGAAGCGAAGAGGCTCATGTCATGTTGAGGCAGAGGACGGAGGTCTCTTGCTTAAAAAGAAGGGAAGCGAGTGAGAGCAGAGGCGGACCCCAGACCGGTAGAGAGGGCTCTTTTCTCTGACGGCCCCAATCCAGTGGCTCAGAATTAAGATGGAGAGGTGGGGTAGGGTGTCCGTCATGGGATATCAGCCTCAGTGCCCTTTTGTGGACACTAACCACACAGCATCCTGACTCCCTTGAAAGGGAAGAGTGTCACATGCTTCCTGTGCTTTATCTTTCAGAGTTGTGGAAAGTAAAAACTCAGCCTTTCCGACAGGAAGTATTGTACTGGCTTTTCAAGGCTGGACAACGCACTCCATTTCTGATGGGAAAGAACTGGAAAAGCTGCCTGCAGAGTGGCCAGATACGTTACCACTGTCTTTGGCTCTGGGGACAGTTGGGATGCCAGGGTGAGTTTCATGGGTATATTTCACCTGTTTGAATGCCTGTCACTCTGGTTTTCTAAAATGGTTTGGACGACAAGGAGAGACTTGAGGCATTATAGGCTCAGGGGCTTATTAGAGGGGATGGTAGGACTCAGAAGGGAAGAAGATCAACCAAAGTGTCCATCAACGGATGAATGGATTTTTAAAAAAAGTGGTATATATACACAATGGAATAGTATTGAGCCTTAAAAAAGAAGGAAATCCTGTGTTTGTGACAACATGGATGAACGTGGAGGACATTACGGTGGGTAAAATAAGCCTGGCATAGAAAAACAAATACCACATGATCTCACTTTTATGTGGAATCTAAAAGTTGAACTCATAGAAGCAGAGAGTAGAGTGACGGTTATCGGGGACTCGCGACGGGGAGGGGACCGGGGAGTGTTGGTCAAAGGATACAAAATGTCAGATAGGACGAATAAGTGCAAGAGTTGTATTGTACAAGATGGTTGTTGTAGTTAATAACAATATATTGTATACTTGAAAATTGCTAAGACGGTAGATTTTGAGTGTTCACACTACAAAAATGATAACCACTGAGGTAACACATATGTTAATTAGCTCATTGTAACCATTCCACAATGTATACATATTTCAAAACAATATAGTACGGGCCGGCCCGGTGGCGCACTCGGTAGAGTGCAGCGCTTGGGAGCGCGGTGGCACTCCCGCCGAGGGTTCGGATCCCATATAGAGACTGGTCCGCTGACTGGTTGAGCACGGTGCAGGTGTGACACCGAGGGTTGCGATCCCGTTGCCGGTCACAAAAAAAGACAAAAAGGAAAAAAAAAAAAAGTAAATAGAAGGGAAGAATGGTGGGCTAGAGTTAGCCTAGGGCTGAAAGAAAGGGGAAAAATCAGGTCAGAGACCCTCAGGTACAAAGAGAAAGAGACAGTAAGAAGCAGCAACACAGGCCATGTTCCCTCCCAAGTAGCAGACAAGTAGTAACAAAGGAACCAGCCTCTCCTGTCCCTGGGAGGCTCTTGGCTTCCCTTGTCACTCTTTTTTTTTTGGTGGCTGGCCAGGGATCCAAGCCCACGACCTTAGTTTTATAAGGCTGCACTCTTACCAACTGTGCTAACTGGCCAGCCACAGTCTCTCTAGAGTCCTACTATCTCTCCTTCTCCACCTTTCTCTGTACACATCTGAGCTTCCTGAGAAGTAAGGTGATCAGAAGTTTAAATATTGAGATGAATCATAAGTGTGGTTGTACAGTCACTCAGCTTGGTACACATTTAAAACATTCAAACTTCTCATGGCCTTATCGCTCAGGAAGGCTCTGGTCAGTTCATCCTGTACTCTCCAGTTCCCAACTGAACTTTAGACTTCAGGTTTCCTCTTATGCCCTGGAGAAGCAAGGTCATTGCCTTTGGGGTCCCTAAAACTTTCCAACCCTGGAATGTATTTCCTTTGTCTAAGTTGCATAATCCTTTTTTTTCCTTCCTTCTTTCTTCCCATACTCCTGTGCTCTTCCTTTTTTATACTTGGAAGGACTTCCGAAGAATNAAGTAGCAGACAAGTAGTAACAAAGGAACCAGCCTCTCCTGTCCCTGGGAGGCTCTTGGCTTCCCTTGTCACTCTTTTTTTTTTGGTGGCTGGCCAGGGATCCAAGCCCACGACCTTAGTTTTATAAGGCTGCACTCTTACCAACTGTGCTAACTGGCCAGCCACAGTCTCTCTAGAGTCCTACTATCTCTCCTTCTCCACCTTTCTCTGTACACATCTGAGCTTCCTGAGAAGTAAGGTGATCAGAAGTTTAAATATTGAGATGAATCATAAGTGTGGTTGTACAGTCACTCAGCTTGGTACACATTTAAAACATTCAAACTTCTCATGGCCTTATCGCTCAGGAAGGCTCTGGTCAGTTCATCCTGTACTCTCCAGTTCCCAACTGAACTTTAGACTTCAGGTTTCCTCTTATGCCCTGGAGAAGCAAGGTCATTGCCTTTGGGGTCCCTAAAACTTTCCAAGCCTGGAATGTATTTCCTTTGTCTAAGTTGCGTAATCCTTTTTTTTCCTTCCTTCTTTCTTCCCATACTCCTTTCCTCTTCCTTTTTTATACTTTGAAGGACTTCCGAAGAATGAAATGGAAATACATCCCTGCAAATAATCAGCCTCTAATGAAAACAACTCCCATACACCCCAAGTTCATAAGCCACTTAGAATTTGATCACCTCAGAATTGCCACTGCCAAGAGACATTATTATTGTGAAATTAGAAGCTGCTTAATATCTTCCTACGTTCACCCAGTGGGCACTAAACAGATTCACAGCACTTCCTGGTCTTGGCTGCCTGCCCTGCACCTTGTGCTGGTGAGGGCACTTCTTCTCACCTTGTTACCCACCCATGCCTCTCTCTGGATTGTGACTCAGATATGGGAGAGTAGAGGTGAAGGGAGACATGAGGAATCCTGAGAGCAAGTCTCCTGTGACTTAGTTGGGGAGATAGTTATTTGTAAAATATTAGGAGATCCTGACTAATAAAAGAGAAGGTGATTTATTCATTCATGTATATTTCTGATTCATCTGTTCCAAGTCCCTAAGGAATGCACCTTTTACTCTAAACAATCAGCTTTATACCAATGGTTCTCAGTGACTGTGGGGAAGAATTGTACCATGCCTGTTTCTAAGCATCCTCTAGCAACACATCACCCATTCTTTGAGACTTCCTGCCATTACGAGTCACTTACCAATGGAATGGGCCACCTTTTAAGGATGCTGGGACTTCTGCTATAGACTCTAAAAGAAGTTGGACTTCAGGTCTGGCCTGTTAGCTCAGCTGGTTACAGTGCAGTGTTATAACATGAAGGTCAAGGGTTCAGATTCCTGTACTGGCCTGCTGCCAAAAAAAAAAGAAAGTTGAACTTTGAAATCTAAGGTGTCTTTCAGCAACCCAGGCTTCACAGGTTTAACATTTGCCCAAAGAATTGCATCATTTCGTTCAATTAAGTTGGAGGAGCTCACGTGTTTTGCTCTCCAAGCTGTTGATTCTACTAAGTTCCCTTAGTCCAAAGTGCACCTTTAATTTTTCCTCTAGGATTTCTGTACTGTTGGCTTCTTCATCTTATCTCCATTTTATTTTTAAAAGGAGGTAATGTTTGGGAAAGGCCTTGTGTATCTTAGGTCAATATGTCTAATTGAAAGCAGACTCTGGAAATACCTAGAAGGTAAATGCTGGTTGTTGTGGATAGAATAACAAAATCGGAAAATGTACATTCTCTCTCACTCAGGATTAGGCTACCTTGCCTAAAGAACTCTGGTATCATCATTTATTAAGGCAGTCATTCTCAGCTGCTAGCATTCATAAGAATCACCTAGATACTTATTAAAATTCAGATTTCCATGTCCCAGTCTTTCTGAATCGGTGGATCTGGGGTGAGGCTCGAGAATCTAATTTTTTAACAAACACTCATCTGACTCTAAGGCAGGTGGTGCTGCGTCCATCTTTTGAAAAACAGCAGGGTAAGGGAGTATTATATATTTGGATCCTCAGAACAAGTACTGCCTGTATCTGTGACTGACTTCCCTTCAATGCCCAACTCTCATGGGCTCCAACTATAGTCGGAGGGCGAGTGAACTGAAGTTATGTTTTACATAGAAATAACTTTACATGAATTTGTCTGAAAGTTTGCAAGTGGCTTAACAATCACCATAATGTGTAGAGGATTCTTAAAGCAAATGTACTTCACAGGGCCTGGTTTTCCAAAGCCTTGCAGTTTCAAATATTGACCTTGCAAAGGACAGGAAATTTTCCTCAGGCTATAAAGTCTCTGGTGTAAGATAAAGATTTGTAAAACAGCAAGGTTGCTGGCTCAAAGACAGACTAGTTACTGACTGATATGTATAGATACTGGGAAGGTGCTGGAAGGAGAAGGAATGTTTGCTAAGATCAAGTTTTTGTTAATGGATCACTCAATTGCCTTACTGGAATGTCCTCTCACTTGTTTCACTGAAAGTTACCAGCCTATATTGTTAAACTGTAATCCCACCTGTGTCTCTTGCTGTAACTTCCTGGGCTGAAGAATAAATGCAGGAAGGAAACCCCAATTCAGGGTTAATTTCCCAAGGAAGGGATGCCTCTTGCTTGAGGGTTCCAGGGAAGTTAACCACTTCGGAGCTTCTTACTGCTCAGAAGAGATAGGCTTTGAGTAATCCTTTGTGGCTCTGTCACCCAAGGGAAGTGGGGTGACAAATACGTGGGGGGCAAAGCAACAATAATGGGTATAGGTTTCATTGGCTTAGACTCAGAGATGCAAAAATGTAACTTCAAATTTTCCTCTTACTAAGCTTCATTTCTATCTCAAGCCCTCATTTTAGTTGGTGTAGTAAAAAATAACCTCAGTTAAATTCAGTGACTTCTCACATCATTTCAGGTTTAAAACTCAGGATTTTCTTTTTCTTCTCCCTAGGATTGATGCAACGCTCCAAGGGCTAATACAAGTTCAGTGTTGGTAGATGGGGGACAACAGCTTCTTGATCTTGATCTCTATTGGTCTTATGCTGGTCTCCTGCTCAGAGTGTAACTTTCCCCATTGAGTCTTCAACCACATCCCAAGCTGGCAGTCCACTGAGCTATGGTGGTGCCTTCACCCAATCGGTCCCCGTTAGTACTGGCTGTGCTGCGTATTTATAGGCCCAGTAGTTCTTTCCCTGCAAGGTGACTTTGACATCCCACTTAGGGTAATAAAGGGAAATTTCGGAAGTTCTTCCATACTGCTTTGGAGCCATAGAAAACCCAAGAAGCTCTCTCTAACTCTCTCATGCCTGGCCATATCATAGCATTATATCTACCCTGTGGCTATGGCACCGTGATAATGTGGAGGCTTTCCCCATGAGGCTCATCGGCTCCCTAGGACTTCCATGAGAATGAGGCACAAGCTCTCTATTCTTGGGTCCCCAAAACTTAAGGGGGATCTATCTTCTTTTACCCCTGAGACTTGACCTGGGCATGGACAGGATGCAGCCCCTTTCCAGCCAACTCTCCATTTCCTCTCTAGTTCACATCTTCTTTATTCCTATCTGGGAGTAGAGAAGGAGGAGGTGAACCAGTAGTGGCTGGAAATATTCATTTCCTATATGGTTTATCTTCCACTTAGACCCATGGC
>NW_007729188.1:55798-56883 GCF_000696425.1 Galeopterus variegatus
TAATGCAGCAGCAGGAGCAGTGGGCTCTGTCGTGGGGCAGATAGCTAAGCTCAAGGTAAGTATCTTTCTCCAGTGACACACATTCATTCAAGATGCACAGTGTGCATTGGGAAGGTTGCAGACCTTCTCTGGTCACAGGGAGCTTACGATCTAATGGATCTTGTTTAGAAGTTGGAGGTTGAGAAATGGGGGGAATAGGGAAAATGGTGTAGCAAAGATAAACTAAGCATTGTTATTTGATAACATTGCAGGTATCAAGTCAGGAATGGCCTTTGTCTATAGTAGTGAGTTTGTAGGAAGTAACTATTTTCATAGGTCTTGCTGAACATTCTTTCACTACTGCTTCATCTCCTTTTTTCAGAATTGCCCCCAGAAATAGAAGGAGGAACTTGAGATTAGCCAACCAAGAGTCATTGTCTTCATGGCTCCATTGCAAAGTCTGTTGCACTAGGAAGTGATGGGCAGTCAGCCCAGAGCCATAGGGCCATGGCTTAGGAACTGACTCCTGGGAGGTACTCAGGGCACAGAAATGTTGGCTCTGATTTGGGCAGATATCTGCTCAAGGGACCCAATCTGATGGTGGATGTATAGGGCAGCAGGCAGCTCAGACACAGTCAGGATTTCTTATAGTGGGAATGTTCCAAGTTGATCTGGCTTGGCTGATCCTGTATCAGAGGTTGGAATGCAGGATTCGGGACCTAGTTCCTAGAGGACAAGTTAGGTGGAATACAGATGAGTACAGGGCTATATCTCCAGTACTAATGGGAGCCTGGAATACAAATATGAGGCTACCATTGAGACTGCAGAAATAATTTATTTAAGTAAGTTAAATAAATAGGAATAAATGTAGAATTTTACAAATCCCATTTTAGCATTCATCATATTAACTTTGTAGTTAACAAATTATATTTGTTTTCCAATGTGAAACCATTCTAGCATTCCTGGAATAAGCTTTATTTACATATGGTATATTATAGATTTAAACCTTTGGAATTGACTTGATAACATTTTAAGTAGAATTTTTATATCTATGGGCCAGCCCCGTGGTGCACTCGGGAGAGTGCAGCGCTTGGGAGTGTAGCGGC
>NW_007729188.1:57893-59244 GCF_000696425.1 Galeopterus variegatus
CAGTGTTTTAATAGGTAAATTTAAGCCATTCATATTAATCATCATAACTGGAATGTTTAGTTATATTTATACCATCTTATTTTGTTTTCTGTTTATTGTTTCTATTTCTGTATTATTTTCTTTGTTCTTTTTCTTCTAATTACTTAGAACCCAAGTTTTATTTATATTCTGCTAGTGTTTACCTTTTTCTCCAATTTTTAAAAATCTGTTATTCTGCTAGTGTTTACCTTTTTCTCCAATTTTTAAAAATCTGTTATTCTGCTAGTGTTCATATACATGTTTTGTGTACAACAAACATATATATATATGCATACAATATATGTGTATGAACTTATAATATAATTTTACACCTTTATTCTACCCCCATATCCTAGATTTTGTTTAATCTAAGTTTAAATTTTATATTATTACTAAAATTTTTGGTTATGACATCTGAAATACCTTTTAATTTTGCTGGGGATAGGTTTTCAATGATCTAATCCCTTTACCTCAGAACTCTGTAAAATTACCCCATTTTTTTCAACTTCCATTCAATGTTGCAAGTGAGACCTTCAAAACCAATCTGATTCCTTTGTAGGTAACTAGATTTTTCTTTTAGATGCTTGTAAGCATTTCTTATTGTTCTTTGAATTTAGAAATATCATCAGAAAATGTCTATATGTGACTTTGCTGGTTTGTTTGTTTAATCCTGCCTGGAACTTAGTTAGCCATTATAATCTGAAGACCAAAGTTCTCCTTCAAATGAAGAAAAGTTTTCCTCTGTGAGTTATTTAATTATTGCTTTTTCATCTGCTCTGTTTTCTCCATAGGGAATGGTGTATGTTCATTGTCTTTCTCCTGGCACTATTCTCATTTGAATTCTGGACTTCTTGATTTGGTCTTCCGCTGACTTACTTGACTTTCTGCAGTATCAGTTTTACTGTTCGCTGTCCCTATAAGTTTCACTTCGGCAATTAAGTTTTTCACAGCTAAGGATTTTCTTATTCTGGGATTGGTCCCTTTCCACAATCACCTGCCCTTGTTAACTAATGCAGTATCCTTTTGAATTTCACTGAGCAACTTCAAACTGTATGAACACATCTTTTAGAATATCTACTCTTCCCTGTAGAAATTCCACTGGAGACTGCCATGCTGAGGAGTTTGTACTCAGTCCTTACAGGAATGACATAATTAGTTCTGCATTTTAGAAAAATCATAAAGGCCTTGGTAGAATAGTTCATAGGGACGCAGTACTAGAGATAAGAAGTCCAGTTAGGAGGCCCTGACAGTAATTTAGATGAAAATTGTGATGTACTGATAGTGCAGATTGGAAGTCAGATTCAACTTTTAAGGATATTTGGTAAAAAATAAA
>NW_007729188.1:60785-61763 GCF_000696425.1 Galeopterus variegatus
AGTTCTGGAACACAAAAGCTGAAGAGTCTCGAGCTCTGATGTCCACGGACCGGAGAGAAAAGTGTATCCCAGCTCCAGCAGATAGACAGAGAGAGCTTCACCTCTTTCCTCTGTCTTTTGTTCTCTCTGGACCCCCAGTGGATTGGATGGATCCCACCCACACTGAGGGTGGTTCTTTCCCACCCAGGCCATTCAGACTCTCATACTAATCTCTGCGGGAAACACCCTCATGGACACACCTGAAAAGACTGCTTTACCAGGTTTCTCAGCATTCCTTCATCTAACCAAGTTGACACCTAGAATTAACCTTCACACATCCTAAAAGTGCTTTTCAGAATGCTCTCTATTTCCTCTGTGATTAGGCAACATCTAGTTCAATGCTTTGGACCAAATCAAAGAATAAGGGGGCAGTTACCAGTAGAGTCTATGATATGGGAGTCACAGAGCTGAGCCAAAATAATAATGTAAAGAACCAGTGCACCAAGAGATAGCATACACATCATTGGAAGGGAAGAGAAGCCCCAAAATAATCAGGGAAGCCAAGCAAATATGAACTGCAAACCAAAAAAAAAAAAAATGTAGAAGAGATCTGTGGTGGTCAGAGGCAAGCTGAAGTTGAGTTGTAGCCTGGTTCAGGGACTAATTTCACCTTTAGGGTCTGTTAGCCCATTATGGTGTTTCTCATATATGTGGCTTGGCACACTAAAAGGGTATTTTGGGGGAACCTGGCCATAGTAGACTGGGAAAGTGGAGTTGGTCCATGCTTGTGGCTTATTAATGGTTTCCATTGTTCTCCCCATTTAGGGCTGCAAAGTTGTTGGAGCAGCAGGATCTGATGAAAAGGTTGCCTACCTTAAAAAGATTGGATTTGATGTTGCCTTTAACTACAAGACAGTAGCGTCTTTGGAAGAAACTTTGAAAAAAGCCTCTCCTGATGGTTATGATTGTTATTTTGATAATGTAAGTACAAACTTGACT
>NW_007729188.1:63041-68537 GCF_000696425.1 Galeopterus variegatus
ACGGGGGCGACACTGAGGGTTGCGATCCGTTGCTGGACACAGAAAAAGACAAAAAAAAAAGCTTTATTGAGATATTCACACACCATATAATTCACCCACTTAAAGTATAGAATTCAATGGATTTTAGTACAGTCACAAAGTTGTACAACCATCACTACAATCAATTTTACAGCTTTAGAATATTTTCATCACCCCAGAAGGAAACACTGTACTTATTACATTTGCAGTCACCCCCCCCACACACACATTTTCCCCCAAAAAAGTGGTCTTTTGTGACTGTTTTTTTTTTCCTTTTAGACGTATATTTATTTATCTATTTATTTTAATTGAAACATGATTGAATATACATATTTATGAGGTACAGAGTTGAGTATCAGCATTTGTGTATAATATATGATGATCAAATCGATATTGTTAGCATGCTGATCATTACCAATCATAATTATTCTTTGCACCCATTACCCAATTTCTCCCTAACCCTGCTCTCCCTCCCCCTTTTCCCAGCTCCAGGAACCATAGATCTGTTCTCTCGTTTTGAAAATTCATTGTATTATTTTGGTCTTTCCTTCCCTCCTTCCTTTTTTCCTCCCACTTACGAGTGAGGATGTGGTATTTCTCTTTCTGTGCCTGGCTTATTTCACTTAACATAATTTTCTCCAAGCTCATCCATGTTGCTGTGAATGGCAAAATTTCATTGTTTTTTATAGCTGAATAGTATTTGATTGTGTATGCCAGATGCCAAAAAAAAAAAAAAGTGTTTTTTCAACTTAGCAAAATGTTTTCAAGCTCCATCCATGTTGTAGCATTTATCAGCAAGTGCTTCATTCCTTTTTGTGGCTGAATAATATTCCATTGTGTAGATATACCACATTCTGTTTATCCACTCATCAGTTGATGAGTGTTTGAGTTGTTTGCACTTTTTAGTTATTATGTGGAATGCTTCTGTGAACATTCATGCACAAGTTTTTGTGTGGACACGTTTTCATTTCCCTTTGGTATACACCTACGAGTGGAATTGCTGGGTCATGTGGTAATTTCACGTTTAATGTTTTGAGGAACTGCCAAACTGTTTCACAAAGTGGCTGCACCATCTTACATTCCCACCAGCTATGTATGAGGGTTGCGATTTCTCTGCGTCCTCACCAGCAGTCATTATCTTTTTGATTATCTAGTGGGTTTAAAATGATACTTCATTGTGGTTTTGATTTGCATTTTCCTAAAGCTAGTGATATTGAGGATCTTTTCAGGTACTTATTGGCCATTTGTGTATCTTCTTTGGAAAATTGTCTGTTTAAATCTTTTGTCTGTTTTTCAACTGAGTTATCTGTGGGGTTGTATGAGTTTTTTTATATATTCTGGATATAAGTCCCTTATCAGATACAGTCGCATTTCATTATTTGCAGTAGTTAGGTTCTATAAATTCACCAGGCACACTGAACCATTGCTCCTAGGGGAAATATGTACATATGTGTACATATCTCCATTTATTGTAATCTTAAATCCTAAAAACAACTCATCCTAGTAGCTTCTATCTTCCTTATTTTACAAAGGAGAAAATAAGGTTCAGAAATGTTAAGTGGCTGGCTGGTTTCTCAGTACATTAGAGCACGGTGCTGATAACACCAAGGTCCAGGGTCCAATGTACCAGTCAGCTGCCAAAAAAGAAGTGTTAAGCGACTTGCCTGCAGCCCCACTAGCTAATCCCTCCAGAGCTGGGATTCATACCGCATCCCACTCTCCCCAGAGCTTCTTTTTTTCCTTTTCTTTTTTGTGCATTATGGGGATTCGAACCCATGAACCTTGGAGTTATAAGTCTAACCAACTGAGCTAACCGGCCAGGCCCAGAGCTTCTTGAATTACAGTACACTGCCCCCTATTGTCTCCATCTTCTGGTTATCTCTATATGAGAACTGAAACAAGAAGGCAGAGCATAGCCTTGTTCAGCCTCAGCTGGGAACATTGCGTCTTTTTTGCTGCTCTGTGCTATTTGCAAATGACCAGGGAAAGCTCTGAGAGTATTGATTTTGAGGTTACAAATACATTTTAGTTGTGGAAAACAGTATGGAGGTTCCTCAGAGAACTGAAAATAGATCTATCCTACAACCCAGCTATCCTGCTACTGGGTATATACCCAAAGGAAATGAAATCAATATATCAGAAAGACACCTGCACTCCCAGGTTCATCTCCGCACTATTCACAATAGCCAAAAGAAGGAATCAACTTAAATGTCCATAAATGGATGAATGGATTAAAAAAACGGTGGTATATATACACAATGGAATACTAGTCAGCTGTAAAAAGAAATGATATCATTTGCAGCAACATGGATGGAACTGGAAACCATCATGTTAAGTGAAGTAAGTCAGGCACCAAAAGACAAATACTGCATGATCTCATTAATATGTGGAATAAAAAAAAAGTGGTTTCATAGAAGTAGAGAGTAGAATAATGGTTACCAAAGACCGAGGGTGGGGTAGGGGTGGCAGGGAGAAGTGGTGAACTAATGGGTACAAAACTGTGCTATCTATCCTAAGTGAATCATTGTTCAGTATATGCATGTATTGAAACAATACACTGTATCCCCCAAATATATACAAGTAAGTGTTAAAATATTTTGAATGACTTTATGAATAAGCACAAGCAACAGAAGAAAAAAATAAATAAATGGGATTATATCAAACTAAAAAGCTTCTGCACAGCAAAGGAAACAATCAACAGAGTAGAAAGACAACCTATGGAATGGGAAGAAAATTTGCAAACTATACATCCGATAAGGTATTAATATCCACAATATACAAGGAACTCAAACAACTATATGGTAAAAAAACCAAATAATCCAATTTAAAAATGGGCAAAGGAGATGAATAGATACTTTTCAAAGGAAGACATACAAATGGCCAACAGGTACATGAAAAAATGCTCAGTATCAGTAGGCATCAGAGAAATGCAAATCAAAGCCATATTGAGATGTCATCTCACCCCAGTTAGACTGGCCATTATTAAAAAGACCGAGAATCACAAATGCTGGCGAGGAGGTGGGGAAAGGGGAACTCTTCTACACTGCTGGTGGGACTGTAAACTAGCACAGCTATTATGGAAAACAGTATGGAGTTTTCTCAAACAACTACAGATAGAGCTACTATATGATCCAGCAATCCCACTATTGGTTGCATATCCAGCTCTATTTACAATAGCCAAAATATGGAACCAACCTAAGTGTCCATCAGATGACTGGATAAGGAAAATGTGGTATATATACACAATGGAATACTACTCAGCCATAAAAAAGAATGAAATTCTTCCATTTGCAACAACATGGATGAGTCTGGAGAAAATTATGATAAGTGAAATAAGGCAAAGAAACAGAAATACTGCATATTCTCACTCATAACTGGCTGCTAGGAAGGAAGGGAGGGAGGAAAGAAGAGAGGGAGGGAGGGAGGGAAGGAGGGGAAAGAGGGAGGGAGGGAATTGGGGAAGAAGGAAGGAATGAAGGAAAGAAAGAAAAGACCACAACAACACATCGAACTTTTGTAAACCGCAACAACATGTTGAACTTTGTAAGGAGAGAACAAACCTAAGGATACTAGAGGTGGGGTGCAGGGAGGGAGGGGGTTTGGGAAATGATAGGTTGAGCAAAGGGCATAAAGAAGTATCACGATTTGTAAGAATGAATATATTAATAATAAAGAAGTCAATAGCAATAACATTAGAAGATGTTGACAAAAAAAATTTAGTATATGTGCTGCAGAAGCGAGCACACAAAAAAAGAAAATTTAAAAAATGATATTAAGGGGGCCGGCCCGGTGGCGCACTGGATAAGTGCGCCGCTTGGGAAGCGCGGCGGCGCTCCCGCCCAAGGGTTCGGATCCCACATACAGACCGGTTCCCGCTCACTGGCTGAGCGAGGCGCGGGAGCGACCCCGAGGGTTGCGATCCCGTTGCCGGTCCCCGGTCCGGTACGGGGCAACACTGAGGGTTGTGATCCGTTGCCGGACACGGAAAAAGACAAAAAAAAAAAAAAAAATGATATTAAGGGCCGGCCCAGTGGCGCACTGCTACAGTGCGCCGCTTGGGAGCGCAGCGGCGCTCCCGCCGAGGGTTCAGATCCCACATATAGACCGGTTCCTGCTCACTGGCTGAGCGAGGTGCGGGCGCAGCACCAAGGGTTGTGATCCCGTTGCCGGTGCTGGTCCGGTACGGGCGCGACACTGAGGGTTGCGATCTGTTGCCGGACACGAAAGAAGACAAAAAGGAAAAAAAATGATATTAAATTTTAAAAATACCGAATTTTAGTAAGTAGTCCAATTCATAAATGTGGAATTCGCTAAAAATGAGAATCAACTATATGTGGTTTGCAAATATTTTTTCCCAATCTGTGAGTTGTTTTTCACTTTCTTGATGGTTATCTCTTGAAGCAGAAAAGTTTTAAATTTTGGTGAAGTTCAGAGTTTATTTTTTTTATTTTGTTGCTTAGGCTTTTGGTGTCATGTCTGAGGAAGCTTTGTTTTACTCAAGGTCACAAGGATTTTCCTCTATGTTTTCTTCTAAGAGTTTTGCAGTTTTAGCTCTTAATTCAGGTCTATGGTGCATTTGAAGTTAATTTTTGTGTATGGTATGAAGAAGAGATCCAGTTTCGTTCTTTTCCTTGTGGTTATTCAATTGTTCTGCACCACTATTGAAAAGAATTTTTTCCCCCTATTGAATCGTTTTGGCACTCATGTAGAAAATCAATTGATCATAAATGTAAAAGTTCATTTTTGGACTCTAGACTCAGTTCCATTGATCTACATCTCTTTTCTTACACTGTCTTGATTAATTTAGCTTGTAGTAGGTTTTGAAATCAGAAAGTGTGAATCCTCCAACTTTGTTCTCATATGCCTTTTGAATATTTTCTATACATTTAGATTATAGTGCAGTGAGATTATTGGACTGATCAGAAAACCCTAACATAACAATAAAGTAAAATTTATAAGGAATATAAGGAATGTTCCTAGAGTTGAATGGAAATGCCCATTTCTAATATCTTTTTCTAACAGCAATTTTGGCCCTATTGTGCTAAATCCATCAGTTTTGTTACTGCTAAAACAAGCACTGTATTGTGAAATAATGATCATGACTTAATGGTTCTCTCGAATCTTCTAGTGTTTAGATTTCTTAAGGGTATTTTGTCTTTGTTTTCTTCCTGTTTAGGTAGGTGGAGAGTTTTCAAATACTGTTATCCTCCAGATGAAGAAATTTGGAAGAATTGCTATATGCGGGGCCATCTCTGTATATAATCATACTGGTCCACTTCCCCCAGGTAATGAACTCATGTACAAGATCACAGATGTAGGAAGACTGGACAAGAGGAAGATTTACAGATATTTTACATACCAGCGACTATCAAAATATTAGAAAGAGGGCTTGCTGGTTTCTCAGTACGTTAGAACGTGGTGCTGATAACACTAAGGTCAAGGATTCGGATCCCTTTACTGGCCAGCCACCAAAAAAAA
>NW_007729188.1:70410-71804 GCF_000696425.1 Galeopterus variegatus
TTTTTCAAATTGATGCTAAGCTAGAATCATGGGATGCCATCGCCCTGCCAGTTGAGCAGTCGATCTCCAGGGTGCATTTTCTTGACCATAGTCCAGGTAGGTCCAGCCAAATATCTTGGAAACAGTAACTTAATTTAGTCTTTTTAGCAATTAGTCTTTGGAAGTTCCTTTATTGATTTTTTTTTTGTGGGGGTGGCCAATATGGGGATCCATACCCTTAGATCTTGGTGTTCTAGCACCGCACTTTTAACCAACTGAGCTGACCGGTCAGCCCCAGCCTTTGGAAGTTCAGCTGCTCAGATAGGTCTTGGAGACATCAGTTAGCCTTGTCTATCCCATTGTAATCAGATGGGATTCTGCCCTGCCTCTGAGGTCCAGACATCCTAGTATATTTTACTGCGAGAATAGCTCAGAGGCAAGTATTTATTTCCACCAAGCTTATTATTATTATTATTATTTTAAAGATGACTGGTAAGGGGATCTTAACCCTTGGCTTGGTGTTGTCAGCACCACANTATATATATATATATATGTAAAGATTTCCTGATATTCTAGATGAAATATAATGAAATAGTATTTATTAAAATAAAAGCATATTTTGTGCTAAATCAGCACATGCTATTAGATTTAGAAATAGCATGATCCAAAAATATGGAAGAAACACTTATAGCTATTAAAAGTTTTAGTTTTTTTACCTATCATTTTTGGCAAAGTTATAAAAAGACAACCATGATTTGATTTAGAAACAGAAACGGTCTGGCTGTTAACATATTCGGGTTCTTCAGGATATTAGAGAGATTGCTTGGAGGTGTGGGGACACATAGAGGGGAGGGTGACTCGATACGGGTGAAGGGAAGGGCTGGCTGCCATGTCCTTCAAACAGTCTTGGGCAGTGCTTCCTAGTGCGTTTCCCTTCAATTCCTTGACTGGCCTTGTTCTGTTTCTCCAGGGCCCTGCCGTGCCCTCCATCCCCCACTTCTCCACTCTCTTATGCCACAACTGCCCCTCCCCCCTTTCCACTCACAGAGGTCCAAAAGCAGCATCAATCAGAGAACTACACTGATTAAATCCCAGTCCTGAGAGATGTTGTATGGGCCTCTCATTTTACCAGTGGGGAGATCAGTAGCTGAGAGGACCAGAGACCCCTTAAATCCAATTAGTGACAGACTCAAAACAAAGACCATTTTCTGAACTCCTCATACAGAACCCTTTTCAGCTACAATGATTCTGTGCTGTTAACAAGATTACAGATTTATCTGTGGTCCTCCCAAAAAAGGAGAAAGAAAAACAAAAAGGAATCTTCCAGACTCTAACCAAGATCTCGGCGACCATGAATCCTTGGCTATTCATCCTGTGATGGGCCTGACTAATGGGAATGAAGCCTTAGGGCCCCC
>NW_007729188.1:73294-75415 GCF_000696425.1 Galeopterus variegatus
TGTTGTCAGCACCACACTCAGCCAGTGAGCTAACTGGCCATCCCTTTATAGGACCCGAACCTGTGGCCTTGGTGTTATCAGCACCGCACTCTCCCGAGTGAGCCATAGGCCAGCCCCTTATTTCCACCAACTTTAATGCCACACTTGCTTTTTCACTCTTACTAAAGAAACCAATATTCCCATCAGGATGAACAAGCCCAGAAACAGTATCTCATCCTCATCCAAGATTAGGAAATGAAGATTCGAATCCTTAACCCAAAAAGAAAAGGGACCGGTGGGGCTGGCTGGTTAGCTTAGTTGGTTAGAGCACAGCCTTGTAACACTAAGGTCAAAGGTTTGCTCCCTGTATGTGACAGATGCAAAAAAAAATAAAAGAAAGAAAGAAAGAAATGTGGTTGGTGCAGGTCTTCTGAAGAAACACTCTTCTGCAGGACCCACCTAGTGTTGGATGTGCCACTCTCTTATGTCACTCTCACATCTCACTTGTCTTGCATCAGTTTCTTCTGGTTCAGGGTAAAGCTCCATTTTTCTGACTGCTAATGTTACTTTCTTCAGAGTAGTGAGTGGAAACTTTAGACATGAGTGATGCCAGTAAAGGGCACTGAAGATAGATTCTACCACTCACCTTGGCTCCTCTGGTCCTGATATTCCCTAGGCATCTTCTCCTGACTTCCTGGAGCTTGTCAGACTATGCTCAGGTATCATTCCCTCAGTTTCTGGTCACTTAGGATCCCTGGTAAAATAAATCGGGTGACCAATATAACCTTTTCTCTCTCACATAGAAGAGCAGTGTCTGGGCCGGCCCGGTGGCGCACTGGATAGTGCGCCGCTTGGGAAGCGCGGCAGCGCTCCNGCCCTGAGTAGTTCCTTCTTTACAGGCTGTAGGGGAGCCTGTGCTTCTTCTTAGGATGGTGGTATTCAACCATCCTGGGAACCTGTTAGAAATATACATTCTTGGGGTCCACTCCAGATCCACAATCAGAAATTGAAAGAGAGGCCCAGCAATCTCTTTTTACAAGCTCTCCACGTGATTCTGATACACACTGGAGATTGAGACTCGCTCTTCAGGCTAACTCTTGGCATCCTGCAGTGGTGAGGGCAGGCGCAGATGTGGAAGGTGCGGAGACTCCTGATCTAGTCTCTTTTACTGGTTCTTACGCTGGGGGTGGATACTGGTTCTTACGCTGGGGGTGGATACTGGTTGTTTTGGGGGTGGATACTTCTGTTCCCTTGAGACTAGAACAGAAGGAAATGAGCTTATGCCATAGAATGACTGCATTAAACCATAAAGAAAAACATGCTAAATATTGGAAATATCAGGGGATCCATTCTTGGGTAGCACAGAAAATGTTTCATATGTTATCTTCAGGGCCTCTTTCTGTTCCACAGAACTGTGTGGAAGGTTCTTGGTGGGCCTTGCTTCTGGCACATGAGGGATGAATGCTCCCTGGCTGCCTGGCCTGTATGAGAGCTCCGAGTGTGTATTTGTTTCCTATGGCTGCTGTAACAAATTACCACAAACGTAGTGGCTTAAAACAACACAAATTTATTCTACAGTTCTGGGGGCCAGAAGTCTAAAGCAGGTCAGCAAGGCTGCATTCCTTCTGGAAGCTCTAGTGGAGAATCTGTTTCCTTGCTTTTTCCAGTTTCTAGAGGTTGCCTGCTTTCCTTGGCATGTAGCCCCTTCCTTCAACTTCAAAGCCAACAGCATATGATCTTTATCTTTCTCTCTCTCTCTGATCTCTGCTTCCATCTTCACATATTTGTTCCTGACCCTGACTTTCCTCTTACAAGGGTCCTTGGGATTATATAGGGTCCACCTGTAAAATACAGAATAGTCTCCCCATCTTAAGGCTCTTAACTTTATCACATTGGCAAAGTTCTTTCTGCCATGTAAGGTGACATATTCACAGGTTCTGGGGTTTTGGATATGGATGTCTTTGGGTCCATTATTCTGCCTACCACAGAATGCATGCTGATCAGTTGGCAGCCCCACGGATCAGAAAGGAGTGTAGGAAATGGATGGGGGAAGCCCTAGGAGAACAGTGACAGGGACTTTTACCCCTTGTGTGTTCACTACGGCCACCTACCTAGACCCTGTTGCTCAATTGTGCCCTCCTC
>NW_007729188.1:75941-81624 GCF_000696425.1 Galeopterus variegatus
GCCTACCACAGAATGCATGCTGATCAGTTGGCAGCCCCACGGATCAGAAAGGAGTGGAGGAAATGGATGGGGGAAGCCCTAGGAGAACAGTGACAGGGACTTTTACCCCTTGTGTGTTCACTACGGCCACCTACCTAGACCCTGTTGCTCAATTGTGCCCTCCTCTTTGCAGGTCCATCCCCAGAGCATATTATCTATCAGGCACTTCGCCTAGAAGGGTTCCTGTATAGCAACTGGCAAGCAGATGCCCGCCAGAAGGCTCTAAAGGACTTGCTGCAATGGGTCTTGGAGGTAAGGGGCTCCAGAGCCATCCCCTCTGATTGTCACTGGATCTCGTTCTCTTTTGTCACGCAAGACTATCATTCTACCAATTCTTCCCTCTCAGCTACATCATCAGCTTCTCCCTGTCTATTGGATCACTGCCTTGAGACTACAACAAATACAAACATTCTTACTTTTCCCATCTTAAAAAAGGAAAACAAAACAAAACAACCCTCTCTAGACCTCATTCTGCTGCAAATACAGGTCCATTTCACTGCTCCCCTCTTCATAACAATATCAAAATACCTGGAAGTGTTGTCTAGGTATTTCTCACTGCCTGCAGTTCTTCTCTCTCCATTCTTCCTTAACCTATGTATCAGGCTTTTGCACTGCTACCCTGGCACCAAATTGCTTTTGTCAAGGTCATAGATGTCCTTCATACTGTGAAATCCAAGGGTCAAGTCTGATCACTTGGCTGTGGGGAATATTTGACAGAGTGATCACTCTCTCCTGCTGTGCTTGCTTCCCTGGGATTCCCGTAGCTCTTGGTTTTTCTCACTGATTGGTCCTCTGCAGACTCTTCTGCTAGCTCTTTTCTTCTTTCCAAATTAGTAATGGAGTGCCCCAGGGCCTGGTCTTCTCTATCCACACTCTATCCTTTTAATCTTTTTTATCCAGGCTCATGGCTTTAAATATGATCAGTATGCTGACAGTTCCCAAATTTCTGTCTCCAGCCTGGCCCTACTCTGGCATATCCTGCCGCTCAACAGCTCCACCCGGATGCCTAATACACATTTCTGACTTAAAATGTTGAAAATTAAATATATTTTGATCTTTCCTGCCAAACTTGCTCCATATTCAGACTTCATTATCTCAGTTATTCTACCCGTCTAGTTGCTCAGTCAAACACCTTGGAATCATCCTTGGTTTCTTTCTCTCTCTCATACCCATGTCTAATCTGTCAAGAGATTCTGATGGCTCAAAATATATACAGAAATACAAAATATATACCTTCAAAATATATACAGAATCTCACCACTTCCACCTTCTCTGCTTCCACCCTGGTCCAGGCCACCATCCTGTTTAGCCTGGATGTTTGTAGTAGCCTCTGCCTGGTCTCCTATCCTTGTATCCCTACAGACAAGTCCCAGCATAGCAGCCAGAGTGATCTTTTAAAGCATAAATCAAACCATGGCACCCTTATGCTCAAAACCCTGCAAAGCTCCCCATTTCACTTAGAGTAAATCCAAAGTTCTTATAATAACCTCCAGGCTGCACACAGTCTGGCCCCTGACACCTCTCTAATTTCACTTCTTAGTATTCACTCCCTTTGCTTACTCAACCCAGTCCCTTCCTCCACCCCTCCACCCCTTGGTAACTGCTTCCTTAATTCTCTCCCCTCCTTCAAATCTTTGTTGAACGAGGCAACTTTTAAAATAACCCTATTTTAAGTTGCACTCCCTTTTCATTCCTGATCCTCTTTATCCTATTTTTATCCATAGCAACTAATAATTTTTTAACATAATATGTAATTCACCTATTCATTTATATTTATTGCCCATCTCCCTCCCATGAGAATACAACCTCCATGAGGACCACAGTGTTCATGCAATGTTCATGCAATGTTTTCTGGTATATCCCCAGACCCCAGAACAGTGTCTGAATCAATGTAGTCACTAGACAAATATTGTTGAATGAATGAATGTTAGAGGGGTGCATGTATGTGCCATGGCTCTTCCAGATCCCAGATCAGAAAGAGCCTTCTTACAGCCATGTCTTTATATCTGAAGAACGAAGCCAATCCCTTGTTCCTGTACTGTGATCACTTTCCCACCTTACACCATGAGCAGTTTTAGTCAACAGAAATCGGAATAACCAAGGTGCATTATTTCAGGTTTGGGGGTAAAAGCGATTCCTGGCCTATGATCATTTCCCAATTCAAAGAAATAAATTTCCCCTTCAGCAGCCACTGGAGCTTGGCGCTTTTCCTAGTCTAAAGCTTGGAGTGCTGGGCTGGGCTCTTTCCAGAGAGCTGGAAAGAGCTGAATTACTTTTCAGTTCCCAGTGTAGAGCCTCTTTGTCCTTGTTGGTGAAATCAAATCCAGTCCCTCCAAGATCACAGGTGACAACAAGAAACCACTATGCTGGTGTTCCTATTGCTTCCCTCTAACAAGATGAAGCTGATTATAGTTTTGTTTTACGTAACTAGTGAGTTGGAGTAATTTATTTCTCAGCCTCCTTTTTTTTTCCCTCATCCCCTATTTTTTTTAAAATATACTTTTTATTTTAGAAGTTTTAGCTTTACAGACAAATTGAGAAGACAGTACAGAGAGCTCCCAACTACCCTGTATCTTATCAGATACCCTGTATCTAATTTCCCCTATCATTAACATTTTATATTAGTATTTGTGTTAGTTTGCTAGGGCTGCTGTAACAAAGTATGTTAGACTGGATGGCTTAAACAACAGAAATGAATTTTCTCACCATTCCAGAGGCTGGAAGTATGAGGTCAGGTGTCAGCAGGGTTGTTTCTTGTGAGGCCTCTCCCTGCGTCTTCACATGGTCTGCCCTCTGTGTGTGTCTGTATCCTATTCTCTTATAAGCACAACAGTCATACTGGATTAGGACCCACCCACATGACCTCATTTTACCTTAATTACCTCCTTAAATGCCCTGTCTCCAAGTACAGTCACATTCTGAGGTTGTGGGGGTTAGGACTTCAACAGGTGAATTTGGGGGGGAGACGCAATTCAGCCCAGAACAATACTCACTGTCTATTTTTAACCTTTGAACTGGATTCTAGCTTTCCACCCTATCAAGATTCTTTGCCTCTTCAAGAGCAGGAATGAGCTGGAACTTTCAAGTCATGGGTTCAAATTCCATCTTCCCTACTTTCTAACTGAGTGATTTCAAGCAAATAATTTCATTCATAAATCCATAATGGGTGTTAAACCACCACTGGAATACATTAGGGAAAAAATGGTGTCAAGATAACTCAGGTCTCTACATGAGACCTCTTAAAAAAACTTAAAGATGTTAATCAGTCCTGCTTAGTAGTCTGTGCCTTGTAGTATGAAAAACCTTCCTCACTAACACGAACGCTTCCCTCCCACATTCCTAAATAAACGTTAGATACGTATGGAAAGAATCTTGGCTTGAGGGGGAAACAGTTATTAACTGCTGTGGTGTGAAGGGTGCTTCTTTTTCATCTACTTCCTCCTCTTCTGAGGTCATTATATTATTAAACTTTTCTAGACAATCTACTTAGTCATTGTGACATTTCTCACTGTGATCGTCATTAAATTCTTCTTACGTGTACTTTGCAATCTGTTACATACACTGTGTATGTGGATATTGCCCCCAAATTGACTTCAAGCTTATGGCAGACAGAGCCTCCATCTCATATGTTCAAGGTTCCCATGATGTACCTGATAAATTTGTTGCTAGGATGAGAAGAGTATATAATTTGGAATATGAAATTAACTTATTAAATTTGTTGTTGTTTTGATACAGCGTAAAATCCAGTACCATGAACACATCACTGAAGGATTTGAAAACATGCCAGCTGCATTTATGGGGATGCTGAAAGGAGAGAATTTGGGAAAAGCCATACTAAAAGTATAAAAAAAAAAGACCCGGAATCTGGAGATCATTTAGATGTTTACTTAACTTGTTTATTACCATTTAGTAAAAGTGCATACTGTCTTTAATCATCTAAGAAATAGTAACTGTAATGAGTTTGACCTGCCTAATAAAATACATTTAAGTGTTATTAATTAGTGACAGAGAATGAAATTTCATTCTTAACAACCACTCACCTAACAACAATGGCTTTGGAGTCAAAAAATTTACTGCCTCTGTGATGTTGGACTTCTTTTTTTTTTTTTTTTCCTTTTTGTCTTTTTTACTGACCAGTAACGGGATCGCAACCCTCGGTGTTGCGCCCGCACCGCGCTCAGCCAGTGAGCGGGAACTGGTCTCCACATGGGATCCGAACCCTCGGTGGGAGCGCCGCCACGCTCCCAAGTGGCGCACTCTCCAGTGCACCACCGGGCCGGCCCAACGTTGGACTTCTGATTTTCCATCTGTAAAGTGAGGGTAATAACATCTGCTTCATATACATGTTATAAATTTACTTGAGACACCAGCATGATGTCTGTTGGTTACCTCCCTGCAGGTATCAGTGAATTTGAAATCATACAATTACCACCCCTATTGTTTATGATTATAACAGAAGAAACAATTATTGGTGGTGTACAGGGGTCTCAGGGCCAGCCCACACAGGTTGTGAGTCTAATAATGTAACAGACCAAGGAAGGAATCTATTATTCACAACAGCTGCAAAAAAGATAACACATGGGAATGTTTATACACCTACAAAAAATGGGCAAGCTTTATATGAAGAAAGCTTTGTAACATCACTGAGGAACACAAAAGAAGACTTAAACATGTAGAAAGGTACCATGCTCTTGGACAGGAAGATCCAATATCAGAAAGATGTCAGTTCTGTTGAACAATTCTGCCATCACAGAGAGGAGGGTTAAATAAACTGCAGTATAAAGAAACAGTGGGGAATGTGTATCTGTATAAAAATTCTGGAGATATGTAATAAACTACTAACACAAGGTCCTTCAGAAAGTTCATGGAAAGATAGAATTAAAAGATAATACGAATCTAGGGCCGGCCCGGTGGCGTACTGCTACAGTGCGCCGCTTGGGAGTGTGGCGACGCTCCCACTGAGGGTTCGGATCCCACATACAGACCGGCCGCTCACTGGCTGAGCGAGGGGCGGGCGCAACACCGAGGGTTGCGATCCCGTTGCCGGTCCCGGTCCGGTACGGGCGCAACACTGAGGGTTGCGATCTGTTGCTGGTCACAAAAAAAGACAAAAAGACAAAAAAAAAAAAAAAAAAGAGAAGATAATACGAATCTAGGGCCGGCCCGGTGGCGTACTGCTACAGTGCGCCGCTTGGGAGTGTGGCGACGCTCCCACTGAGGGTTCGGATCCCACATACAGACCAGCCGCTCACTGGCTGAGCGCGGTGTGAGCGACACCACACCAAGGGTTGCGATCCCCTTACCGGTCACGAAGAAAAAAAAAAAAAAGAAAACTATTCTGTAGTGAAATACTTTGAAACTATGTAAATATTCCATTCCTTATCAAGCTTTCAATTTATTCAGTTACTTAGTATGGACTTATGGTTTCCATTTTTTATTCAGTGGGTTATAATTTGTTATTATCATTACCTGTTTTGGAGCTCAAATTTTCCATGATTTGTCTACTGGGAGCCCCTCAAAGTTGGCTTCTCTATTCTTTTGACATGACCTCATTATTCTTTGAGGATTTCCTTGCTTTCCGGTATACGATACTCCAGGCTTATCTCGTATCTTTCCTACCCCAGTCCTGGAATGAGCCATTTCA
>NW_007729188.1:81745-103090 GCF_000696425.1 Galeopterus variegatus
TGAAATGGCTCATTCCAGGACTGGGGTAGGAAAGATACGAGATAAGCCTGGAGTATCGTATACCGGAAAGCAAGGAAATCCTCAAAGAATAATGAGGTCATGTCAAAAGAATAGAGAAGCCAACTTTGAGGGGCTCCCAGTAGACAAATCATGGAAAATTTGAGCTCCAAAACAGGTAATGATAATAACAAATTATAACCCACTGAATAAAAAATGGAAACCATAAGTCCATACTAAGTAACTGAATAAATTGAAAGCTTGATAAGGAATGGAATATTTACATAGTTTCAAAGTATTTCACTACAGAATAGTTTTCTTTTTTTTTTTTTTCTTCGTGACCGGTAAGGGGATCGCAACCCTTGGTGTGGTGTCGCTCACACCGCGCTCAGCCAGTGAGTGCACCGGTCATTCCTATATAGGATCTGAACCCGCAGCGGGAGCGTCGCTTCGCTCCCAGCGCCGCACTCTCCCGAGTGTGCCACGGGCTCGGCCCTACAGAATAGTTTTCAATGACTAAGTGTAAAGAAGTTTAAAGTGAAGAAGCCTAAAACATACCACCTTAATCAAGTGGTCAAGGTTAACATCATCAGCAAGGAGATAAATCAAATTAGTGTGGCACCTGATCGAATGCAATGGTCACCGTCTGTTGTAGTGATAGCTGCCGGGCTACCTTTTCTCTGGTGTGCGTGGTTTTGTCTCCCTGTTGTACAGGCCTACTGATGTGGTGCAAGGTGTGGGGAGAGGAAGCGTTCTCTATGACTAGGTCTCAGTCTCTCAGTAAGCCTGTCGTGCTGGGGTGTGACCTTCACAAGTGCTTGCCGGTTTGCCCTCCTTCACATGGGTCAGGAAGGCTAAAGGAGGCTGCGGTTCAGTATTTCCCTTTTCCCAAGTCACTTAGAGTCTGGTAGAATAGTCTCTCTTGAGGGCAAACTTTACTAGAAAGAATAGAATTCTCTGGGATTATTTCAAAATGGCTACTTCTCCCTTCCCCGTGCCGGAATTGCAAAGGCATTGATCTTCCCTGCGAGAACCTGGTAGGGCTCCTGAAGGTAAAATTCAAGAAAGTGTGGGTCACCTCCTGAGAGTGGGCCAGGCCCCTGGTGTTTTTAACTCTCAAACTTGTCCACACTGAGCTGCCAGCAATTCCCTAATTAGTGTTTTAAGTTTTCCTAGCCTAGTACTGGTTCCCATGGGTTTCGTTCTTGGACTTCTACTCCAGTAAGTTGTGATTGTCAGTATCTGCCTGTCTGTCTCCCCAGTTTGTGGGGCAGTAGTTTTTTGCCCTATGACATCAGTTCTCTGTTGGATCTAAAAGGAGTGGTTAGTTAGTTGAACTTTGTTCTTGTTGTTAGGTTAGGATGGAGTAATGACTACCAAGCGCCTTTCAGGCCAACCAGAAACCAAAGTCAAGAGCATATACATTCAATTTTAGTAAAATTTCTTTTTTTCTTTGGTTAGTTTTTTTTTTCCTCCCCCCTAAGAAATCTTTGCCTATCTCAAGGTCATGATATTTTTCTCCCATATTTTATTCTGGAAGTATTGTAGTTTAGCTTTTATGTCAGGTCTGTGGCAAAGCAGAGTGGGTGATTGGGAAGAAATGCAAAGAGGCAAAAGAGAATTTTCTTGGGTGATTCTAATATTTTCGTGAGATGGGGATTATATAAGGGTAGATATTTGTCAAAATTTATAAAATCATACTTTTAAAATGTGTGCATCTTATGAGGTAAATTATATCCCAATAAAGTTGATTTAAAAAAGAGAAAGGGCTGGCTGGTTAGCTCACTTGGTTAGAGTGCAGTGCTGATAACACCAAGGTCAAGGGTTCGGATCCCCTTACCAGCCAGCCACCAAAAAAAAAAAAGGAACATCCCAGAGACACTCCGAGATGAGATCTAGGCAGAATATCACCACTGACAACATATTATCAGCCAAATTGAAAAAGTTAAAATCTCTAGGGCTTCTAATTTCAAGGTAGTAAAAAATTCTGCCCCTCCAGAAAATCACCCACAACAACACAGAGCACAAAAAACTGAAACACAAACTTCATTTTAAGAAAAATCTATAGCACCAGCAAGATGGCTATAATTAAAAAGACAAGCAATAACAAGTGACGGTTAAGAGGTGAAAATTTGGGTTTTTTTTGTTTGTTGTTGTTTTTGGTTTTTTACCAATTTACCCATACATTGCTGGTGGGAATGTAAAATGATACAGCCACTTTGTAAAACAGCTGGGCAGTTCCTCAAGATTTTAAACACTGAGTTACAATATGAACCAACAATTTCATTCATATGCATATACCCATGAGAACTAAAAACATATGTCCACAAAAAAACTTGCACATGAATATTCATAACAGCATTCAAGATTTTAAACACTGAGTTACAATATGAACCAACAATTTCATTCATATGCATATACCCAAGAGAACTAAAAACATATGTCCACAAAAAAACTTGCACATGAATATTCATAACAGCATTATTCATAACAGCCAAAAGAACAGACAACCCAAATGTCCATCAAACGATAAACAAAATGTGGCCGATCCATTCAAAGGAATATGTAGCCAAAGAGAAACGAAGTACTGATATATGCTACAGCGTGAATGGATGTTGAAAATGTGCTAAGTGAAAGAAGCCAGACACAAAAGGCCACATATTGTGTGGTTGCATTTATATGAAATGTCCAGAATAGGCAAATCTAATAGAGATGGAAAGTAGACTAGTGGTTGTCAGGGACCGGGGGAAGGCTAATGATGGCTAATGAGCCTAGTGATGGCTGATGGGTATACAGTTTCTTTTCGATGGTGATGGAAGTGTCCTTGAATTATATAGTGGTGATGGGCACAACTTTGTGAATATACGAAAAATCACTGAACTGTCCACTTCGAAGAGGTGAATTTTAGGGTATGTGAATTATATCTCAATAAAGCTGTTATTGAAAATTGAGAGACATGTGTAACCCCAAACAATATGTGAAGACACATACTTTTTAGAAGAAATTTTATTAATTTAGCACAGTGGAAAAAGACACAACTGTCTTCTGATGGGGTACTGATTAAATCTGGAAGGATTTAGGAGATGGAAATGTCTGGTTCTCTGGAAGTAGGGAGGAAATCAGAGGCTAGAAAGAAAAGTACTTGAAAACATGTATAAAGAGCAGTTAGAGCCCGAGATGACCCTACCTCATTTGGTCAGATGATCATCAATCCCTCCACAATCCCATAGGAAATGAGAGATACTATCTTTCACCAATTAGAACTTGGAAGCTATTAACTTGGGTACCCTGGGCCTAGAGGAGGGTAAAAATGAGATGCGGGACTAAAAACAGATGAAGTGAAAGTCTGTATAACAAAGGATGGACTCTGTCTCACCACACAGCTTTCCTGTGCCTACCCCACAATAATGGTAGGTAGGCTTATAGGGCCCGGGCAGATTAGATCCTTCTCTGCAGAAACTATAGATCCTTCTGGAAAAGTTACACTGCTTCAAGAAAGGTTAACAGGCACTGACATGTAGGGTCCCAAAGGCAAAACCAGATGAAACTCAAAAGCTTTTAACTGGGAGACCCTGGACTCTTGAGTTGGAAACACTGTTCAGATCAAACTTTGGATTGTCTTCCATGGGGACAGAAAGTATGTACTGTGGAAATAATGAAAGTATCAGGACAGACTGTGGTAGAAACAAGCTATGTGCTCACCACAATGAGGGGAAGACTTAATTTCCCAACCTCTCTTGCAGTTAGGTTAGGGCTATGTGACGGATTTCTGGCCAATGGAAGAAAGCAGAAGTGTTTTTTTAAGCCAGAGATTCCCAAACTTTCTTGGTTATAGCATCCTTAGTACCATAATCATTTTTCCACAGTGCCAAAAGAAATACCTACCAGTTCATTTGCTAAATAGTTCCAAACATAATAGTAGTAATTTGTGTTGTGTCCAATAGTCATAGCTGTGTTACCCTCACACCTTTAAAATATCCTGGGAAGTACCTATGAGTTCTCTACAGTCCCCTGGGACACCTTGGCACCCACTTTGGGACCCATGGTTCTAAGCTGTTTCCAGGCCAGTGGTCAGAAACACTGTACAATACTTCAGTTCTTCCTTTCTCTGCCTCTGGGACCTTGGAGGTCACATGTTCCAGGTGGTAGAGCCACAATATGTTGGAAATCAACAAAATGTTGGCTGCCTGGGAAATAAAACTTTATTGAGTTAAGCTACTTTGATTTGTTGGGTTCTCTGTGGCTAGCATTGCTTACTTTAACTCTGTACTGTCTAATAAGATAGCCACTTGAGGCTACTGACAACCAGAAATGCAGATAGTGTCACATGTCAAAATTTTAAAAACTGAAGCACGGTGAAATATTTTTCCATTAAACATAACTTTATTGTTTTGATAGAACTATAATTCACCTTCACCACTGCATCGCATAGGACATTGTATTGTAACGCTTGTACAGGAACGTGCATTATTTCTAGTGTTACACATAAACACATCAGTGATCTAGTCAGTATGAACAGACTGATTCAACTCAGATGATTTTCTTCTATGCACGGATATAACATCACGATATGTTTACCTGGACATTTTATATAGATAGCACAAGTTAGAGTATACCTATGCAGACAGCACAAGTTACAGTGATACCTATGTAAATCATAATCAAAAATTGATACTATTTTAATTATAATTAAATTATTTTCTAGGTAAAAAAATATGGAAAAATATTTAAGTTTTGAAAAATGGCAGATTACTGAGGCAGAATTCAGTGCAAATACAGAAGCTAGTACTACGACTGGTACAGTAAAGAAAAAACATGGAAGAGTACAGTGGATATTCAATGACGAACAGCAACTGCAATTTACTGCAGCGGAGCAAAACGAAAATGCTGTTTGTTGTATTCAAACTGTTAAGACAACACAGTAGACAATACTTAAGACAATATTTAGATTTATGTAATTTTTCAGCAACTTAGTGAGTTTAAGTTAAAAAAGAGTCCACAAAATTAGTCATATGAAATGAGAATTAAATTTCTAACAAAAACAACTTAAACAATTTTTAACAGGATCTGAGTTTGTAAACTTGGCCAGCTATAAAATAGCTTGATTCTTGCACACAAACACACACACAAAAGATCTTAGATGGGGAGATAATAAAAAGAAATTATCATCTTAGCTATCATAATTCATTTAGAAAATTATGTGGAAAAGACTTTAAAAGACATTCACAAAAAGTGAAATTTTCAATTAAACCATTAAACAATTTTGCTCATAGTATGTACATGAGCTAAATATATTTTGCTCATAGAATATACATTTCTAATAATACCAAATATCAATTGATTGATTCAAAATTTGAAAATTTTCAAGTATTTTTCTTTAGCTTTAGATGAATGGTATAAGATGCTGCCCAAGAAAAACACTGGGTGTATTGTCTCAAAGAACATCTAAATTTACAAAGAAATATCAATTCATTGCATAAAAACTCACACTCATGACAGATATTTTTGACAATTTCCTATCTGTTAAGAATTTTGGCTAGAGATAGAAAAATTGGTTTCTATCATGAAGGTGGAACTCCACCTGTTACGTCAAAAGACCAGAGTACTGGAATTTTAAAGCAAGAGAATAACTTTCCCCTCGTTGCTTCATGCCATATAGCACAGACTGAAAATATGTGTGTGGTTTTCTTAAGCAGACTCCAAGAAGAATCATGGATACACATTAAAATTCTTCAGTACATATGTACAAATGCTATAGAATAATCATTGCCAGTTTATGGAACTAATGAAAAAGATAATGTATTTAATGATTTTGTGTTGTTTACCAATGTTACTTGAATGACTTACAAAAGAGCTTTATAAAGATTTCCTACACTAAAAAATCCAATTCAAGGTTTCCTTGAAACAAAAGGAGGCTTGCAAAATATTTAATAATCAAAGACAAAAAGTGGCACTGTGATTCATATTTTCTCTCTAATATCACACTGCATGGGAACAAGCTAAATTTGAAGCTCCTAAAATGGGAAAAACTTGTAATCTAGCTAGACAGGTAAAAGAATTTATTTACAAGTGAAAACATTTCATAATATAAACAAAGCATAATGACTTTACATATTTTTCAAGTAAGTCAATATGCAGACAACTTTACACGTAATCAATAACATGGTGTAAACTGGCTGAAAAAAAATCTGAAGAATGATTTGTTGGTATTGATAAACTTAGTTTCCATTTATGCAATACTTCATCAACTTTGATGTTAATAATACTGAGTTGACATAACAGCTACTAAATGTAGACATCGTTTTGAAACTGATGTTTTTGCTTCAAAATCAAATCAATTATTCTAACAAAAAGCTAAACAGTTTTGTTATGTGGACACAAATATCAAAGGAAATAATTTTTAATTCTTTACTCAGTCATTGGAAAATTCAGTATATTTAAAACAACAAGGTATGTTCAGAAGTATGTGAATCTACTTTTCAACTCCAATTATGAATCAAGTACTTTAAAAGAAAATTTATTGTGTGGATTAAGATGTGCTGCAACTATAAATTATACACTGAGTTTTGGAGGCTTGAAATGATATAAAATATCAAAAATGATATAAAACCTTGTCAGTAATTTTTTACATTGACTACATGTTGAAATAATATTATGGATATATTGGGTAAAATAAAATGTATTTTTAATTTCACCTATTTTCTTTTGCTTTTTAAACACCTACTAGAAAATTTGAAATAACATTTGTGGCTCACATTATGTTCCTACTGGACGGTGTTGAAATAACTTAAACACCTTCCAGTCGGTGTTTTAGAGCCCTGTTCTTAATTATGAAGAGACAGTCAAAGATCATCAGAGGTTTCAGGAATTCCTCCAATGTGAAAGAGAAAGAAAACAGGTAAAAATGCAGAGGAAAGAGAGAATGTGGGGAGAAGAATAACACTAAAAGCCACTATAATTAGCAACCTCAGAGAAAAAAGTATTTCACCCATGAAACAAAAACAGTTATAAAAAAGGAACAGAGAATCAGAAAATATACTTGGAAATAAAAATATGACAACAGAAATAAAACACTTCAAAGATTTAACAGTAGAGGTGGAAGACAAAGTTGACGAAATCTTCCAAAAACTAGAATAAAAAATTAAGACACAGAAAGAGTGACCCAGGAATCCATCTCTCTTCCTACATAATTTTATTGGCAGAAATCATCTAAAGTGATTCTTTTGGAATACATGAGTCTATCTGAACACTTGCGGCTTCCAAGGGAAATTGTGACTGGTAAACTGCAGTTAATAGAGCTGGATTTCAGCCTTTGGTAAAGTAGCAGCTACCCACCCCCAGCCCCCAGCCCCACGGCAGGCAGCTCTGGGGATAGACCCCATGTCTCTGGTTCAGCTTGCTGGAACCAGGGTGAAGAATAAAGACTTTTCCCTCCAGTATTGGGGTTCTGAGTTCTGACTGCAGATGATTACTACTGACCACAGAGGATGAGCAGACACAGAGGCGAGGTGCCATTCTTCCACCTCCATTGGCTTCCAGGGGATTTAAAGGGAAAGCAACTGCTCTTTTGGACATCTGAAACAACTGCATACATAGGAGAATTTAGAAAGCCACTACCACTGCCCAGGGAAACATGCAGCCTCCAAAAAGAACTGGGAAGACTTTCAGCATTAACCGCAGGCTTCCCCGCAGCAGAGAGAGAATCTACAACAATCAAAAAAACACAATAAACCCTGAGGAGGAACAATCCGATTTCCAGAGATCTCACATCATCAGATTCAAATGTCCAGTTTTCAACAACAAAAAATCACAACACATACAAAGAAACAGGGAAGTAGGGATCATTCAAAGGAAAAGAATGAACAAACAGAAAATGTACGTCAGGAAGCCCAGATATCAGATTTGTGAGAAAGACTTTAAAACAACTGCTCAATGAGCTAAAGGAAAGTTCTAATCATATTGATGGATCAAGACAGAAAATGAAGATTTTTCAAAGTAGAAAAAACAAAGGAATATGTATTCATTCACCATTACTTCGGAGGGCAATGCTCTGCTTAGTCCCACTTTACAAAAGGACTATAAACATGTAGAAAATCACTGGGGGACACCCCCAACCCCAAAAGAGCTACAGACACAGTTAGCAAAGCTTGTATATTATCACTCTATAATGGATAAAAATCTGAGAACTCCAACCTAGAACCTCTCAGCATTAAGACTACACAATAAAGCATTCAGGAGAGTTCTCACCAATGTTCTCAACGTGAAAAACTTTTCGCTTGGAAGTTACAACTTACTGAGCACCAGAGGATTCATTCAGGAGAGGAACCTCACAAGTGCCCTCGCTGTGGGAAAAGCTTCTTTAGATCAGACACCAACATAGACACCAACATCTCTACACAGAGCTAAACCCTAAAATGTGCTACATATTATGGAAAGCAATTTCACAGTGTATTTTAAGAGTCCTACAACTCAACGCCAACAAAAAATCTGGCAAAAATAAAAATAAATGGCAAAGAACTTCAACAGACACTTCTCCAAAGAAGATATACAAATGGTCAACAAACACATAAAGATACTAAACATCACTAATCACTATGGAAATGCAAACCAAAACCACAATAAGATACCACTTCACACCCATTAGGATGGTTATAGAAAGAAAAAGAAAGAGAAAGAGAAAGACATGAAGGAAGAAAGAAAGAAAACGTGTTGGCAAGGACGTGGAGATACTGGAACCCTTGTGCGGTGCTGGAGGGAATTTAAAATGGTATAGCTGTACTTCCTCAATAAATTAAACATATGATCCAGCAAATCCACTTCTAGGTATAGACCTTAAAAACAGAAAGCAGTGACTCAAACAAATATTTGTATACCACTGTTCATAGCAGCATTATTCACAGCAGCGAAAACATGGAAGCAATCCAAGTGTCCATCGATGGATGAATGGATAAACAACTGGTATATACATGCAATGAATACTATTCAGCCTTAAAGGGAATGAAATTCCAGCACATGCTACATCATGGACAAACCCTGTAAACATTATGCAAAGTGAAATAAGCCAGACACAAAAAGACAAATATTATATGATTCCATTTCTATGAGGTACCTAAAGTAATCGAATTCATAGAGATAGAAAGTAAAATAGTGGTCACCAGGCACTTGGGAGAAGAGAGAATGAGGGTTACTGTTTAATGAATACAGAATTTCAGTTTGGGATGACAGAAAAGTTCTGGAGATGGACAGTGGTGATAATTGCACAAAAATGTGAATGTATTTAACACCACTGAATTGTACACCCAAAAAGAGTTAAAATGGTTAATTTCATGCTATGTATATTTTACATTAAAAAAGAATTCTAAAATAAACAAATAAATGTGTTGACAGAAGCCTTGACTTGTCCTGGGACCTAAAAGAAATCTCTTCCATAGAAACTCATTAAGAGGAAACATTTTAAAAAGCAAGCCCTTTATTTTAAAGTAAAATGTGTTATAGGGCTGAATTTAATACCTATCAGTGTAGACAAGCAGCTTAACACTAAATACAGCTCAATAAAAGTAATTCTACTAGTTGTCAAAAGAAATTTAAAACCTTTTGATGATCTGACTTAATCCAAAAATGAATTTAAGTATTCTGGGTGATAGGCCACACTGAATGTCTATCTTTCAGGCAATTATACGTACTTAATAACTAAAAACAAGTTTTTGATAAATACTGTGCAGCAGTGTTTGGGTTGACCTCTGTAGCTAGTACATGGTATTCAGAAAGACCATACTGGATAAAGGACTTGGGGTGATGTTCTAAAACAAGATTATGGTTATGGTTGTGCAGCACAGTAAACTTACTAAAACTCACGGGATTGTACACTTTAAATGGTTTTTATGATACATAATTTATATACCTCAATAAAGTTGTAAAAAAGTTTTATGCTGTAGATTCCCAGCTGATATTGGGATCAAATATCCTCTTATAAACGTTGAGGAATCTAATTAGTAAAAGCCTCTTCAAGAGAAGAGTTTTACATATTTAATTCTTTCTATAAATTACCTTTTCAGAAACAAAAACCTTAAACCAGTATGAATGATTCTCATAAGCACATTCTAGTCCTTTCGTGACTAGAATGTGTTTGGTTGGACCACTTAGCAATAACTACGCAGGTCAATTTATCACATATTAATATTTGAATTGTAGGCTTGGGGGAAGGGGATAAGGAAGAAACCAAAAACCTTCTGCAGAGGTAGCATTTCAAAACTAAACACAATAAATCACAGCAAATGTTCCTGAGTCTCAGATCAGCATTAAGGATCTCTTAACATCCATAAACCAAGAGTTTTCTGGCTTAATTCTTGTAGAATCTGCCTCAAATTTCAACTTCAGGAACTTATTTCTGTACCACTGTTGAGTCAGTCGATCTCTTTCAGAACCCTATGACCTAAGACCCAAACCTAACTCATTCAGGGCCTTTAGTTCCTTTTTCAGTTAGAAATTATTACTCAGACTCCACCAATAAAATTTATATGGAATAATCCACCAATACCCGTATACTCCATTCCTTTAAGGTCTAATTTCACAACATAAAACTTAACTGAAAACTTATTCTGTAACAATTCTACATTCTTTTCCTGCATTTTACTTGCTATCAAGGGGGTCTCTTTAGATTTGCCTATATGTATTCTCCAGATGGTAGGGGATTTTAATATCAAATTCCTACAGTGGGAAAGTCAGGATATATACATGAGAGAACTTAGCAAGTAAGAGTAGACCCCCCAATTACAGGTGGCAGGTGCTACCCAGGACCAGCTGAGTCCTCCACAGAAATATGGGCCCGGTGTTGTGCTAGCCCTTATAATTTTAAGACAAAATCTGTTCTTGTGAAATTCCCTAATTTTTAAATAGTAGCAAGTACATACATGCACACATGTGCACATGCACACACACACACACACACAGACAAATCCCACCACACAGGTCAACTATGACTGAGGGCCCAATCTCACCCAATCTGACAGCTTGTGGCCTCTGCCATACAGAATATTTAAACTCCAATCGCAGCAAGCTGTACTTGCTAAGGGCAAAATTTTAAAAAAATAGAATTCTACTTTGCAAAAGAAAATCCATCCAGAACAGCTCTGTTTTCAGCATGTTTCCTTTCCCCCACCCCCAATCTACTGTCTAGTTCCCATGCTGAAATGGCTCAGGTGCAAGCTCTCTGGATTCCCCGTCCCCTTAGCCAATGCCCAAAAGAAAAAGAGGTTGGGGTGCTTTGTCCAATTAAAACATTCCCTGAAGGCAAACTTGTTTGAGCTTCCCTGATCCGTTCCTAGTTATAGCATTCTAGGGATTCCTGCATCAAGTATTCAAAAAATACACTATGTCCTCACTAAGCTAGAAGTATCCTCAATAAGAATAATTTTCTATAAGAGAAACTCGAAAATTCCAATGAATCAAAAACGTCTGACTTATTTTCACAGTCTCAGTGAATATCAGACACGAAAGAAAACTCAGACATCATTAGCCCCAACCCTTCATTCTACTGGTAAAGAAACTAAAATTCAGAAAGGTCAAATAATTTGTTCAAGGTTATATAGTGAGTTGGTTGGTAAACTGGGATAGAACCCAGGTTACAGGTTATCTGACTCCAGTCAAGTTCTCTTTCCATCACACTACATGGTAGTGAAAGGGCAAACTACAAGAGGGAAATCCCATAAAGAAAAGAGCTTTTCATTTCACATCTCACAACACCTTCTTCACTTACCACATGACTTTACCAACCCTAATTACTATCTACCAGCAGGTGACATCCTTGAAGAGGGATAAATAAGAAAAAGAATATTGTTCCTAGTTGCCAATCCATCAAAGTTGCAACTATTGATCAGTGTTGCGGTAGTTTGTATCTTAGGTCTTTGATAAGGGGTAATTTTGACCAAATTTCCCCCTTCTTTGCTGTATTCCTGGAATTACTCTCCAGAGTGAAATCCCCGATGTCTGATGAGGCCTGAATTACTTTTAAATGTCTTCTCACATTCAGTACATTCATATTCTCTCCTTCCGGTATGAATTTTTACATGCTCTACAAGAATTGAGCTTCGACTAAAGGTTGCTCCACAAAAGTCACATTCATAGGGTTTCTCACCAGTATGAATTCGGTGATGTTCATTAAGAGATGAACTCTGACTGAAGGATTTCCCACACTCTTTACATTTATAAGGTTTTACACCCGTATGAATTCTCTGATGACGGCTAAGGAGTGAATGAGTAGGGAAGGCTTTCTCGCACTGGTTACATTTGTATGGTTTTTCTCCTGAATGAAGACGTTGATGATAAATGACAGATGTAAAATGGCTAAAAGTCATCCCGCAATCATTACACAAATACGGTTTTTCTCCAGTGTGAATTCTCTGGTGTCGGGTAAGGCAAGAATTCTGTCTAAAGGCTTTTCCACATTCACCACATTTATAAGGTTTCTCTCCAGTATGAATTCTCTGATGTTTGGAAAGGGATGAGCTATGACTGAAGGATTTTCCACAATCGTTGCACGTATAGGGTTTTTCTCCAGTATGAATTCGCTGATGTTGAATAAGAGAGGAACTATCACTGAAGGCTCTCCCACAGTCTTTACATTTATAGGGTTTTTCTCCAGTATGAATTCTCTGATGTTTAATTAGGTGTGCACTCAGGGTGAAACCTTTTCCACAATCATCACATTTGAAGGGTTTCTCTCCACTATGAGTTCTGTGATGGGGTGTGAGTGATGAACTATCACTGAAAGCTTTTCCACATTCATTACACATATAAGGTTTCTCTCCAGTGTGAATTCTCCGATGTTTGGTGAGTGAGGCACTATAACCAAAGGCTTTTCCACATTTACTACACTTATGGGTTTTTTCCCCAGTCTCAGTTCCCTCATCTTTGCTTAAATCTTTTGAACATTTTTCACATGTAGAGATTTTTTTCTTAGAAAGGGTTGACCTTCGAATAAAGATTATCCCACACCTACTGCACTTCTGGGACCTATCCCCCAAACGAATTTTCTGACGTTTCTGCTGTTCAGTGAGAGATGAAGAGTGACTTAAGACTTTCCCACCTTCGTTAGATTTCCGTGACTTTTCTCCAGCATGTTCTTTGCGGTTCAGAACAAGGTCTGAATGAAAACTGAAGGGTTTCTTGTGTTCATTGTACCTCCGAGATTTCTTCTTTAAATAGACTCTCAGATGTTTAATTAAGTCTGAAGTTTCTCTGAAATTCTTTCCAAAGGGGCTCTTTTCTGGGTCCACGTCCCTACTCTTACTGCCTCTCCCATGAGTTTTCTTTCTTTTTGAATATCCCTGATTGCTGTGATCCTCCTGGGATCTACCATATTTCCGAAATCCTCCCATCAAACCATAATCATAATCCCTGAGGCATCTTTCTATTATTTTCTCTAAAGTCAATTCTTCCAAAAGAGCTTCATGATTTTGAGCAGATACCAATTCACCTGTAGTCTCACGCTCTAAAAGAAATAACAGATAGAATATTTCCTGTTTGCAATAAAGGAAACCTGCTGTATTTGAGACAAATAAAAACAGACAGTGATGACTGTGAGGAACACAGTTTGGACAGTTCTCAAATAGAGCTTTATAAAATAGGGAAGAGAAAGGCAATATAGGGAAACAAGATAAATGTAGGCAATAAAGGAAACCTGCTGTATTTGAGACAAATAAAAACAGACAGTGATGACTGTGAGGAATACAGTTTGGACAGTTCTCAAATAGAGCTTTATAAAATAGGGAAGAGAAAGGCAATATAGGGAAACAAGATAAATGTAGGAGTTAGAAAAAATATTGAGGAAGATGTAAAGTTTGTGCTTCATAATTAGAGATGCAAGTTCTCACTTGCATTTCAAATTTCTATAGCAGGTTCAAACTATTCTCCCTTTATGCAAATTTTTCTTTTTCCAAACAACATCAGCACACTCACTAAATACTTACCAAAGGCCAGGTTCCACACCAAACACTTTACTTTCTTTCTTTCTTTTTTTTTTTTTTTTACTTAATCTTGACAACACTCTATGAAGTAGGTCTTAATATTATTCCTGTTTTATGGATGTGACAACTGGGTGGAAAGAGTGTAAGGTGACCAAGCTTGCCCAAGGTCACATGTATTATAAGTGGTAGGGCCAGATTTTTAACCTGGTCTGAAACCAAGGCCTGTGCTTTTGATCTCTATAACATACCACCGCTCCTCAAAGCAGACAAATAGCACTGATTTTATAGAAGATGTTTATCACATCACAGATATGCAATACCACCTGTGCTAAAGGTCCAACGTTTACCACATTCTGGCCCTATCAACCTTACAGATACTCTAATCAGGCATCCATTTCCTGTCCATCCTACACTGCAGCATTATCAACCCTATTCTTTTGCTTTTAACACTTCCTACCAACTAGAATACAATCCCACAGCACCCTCACTATCACAAACAAATAAACTTGACAGTGAACGAGGGTCAAGTCCGACAGTCTCCACAGAGATTTCTCCAATACTAAACTCTCTCATTGATTATGCTCTTCCCAGAACTTTGAATTCATTTACTAACCACGTTACTCATCCTGGCTTTTAATCAAGAGGTAACATTTTCACTTTTATAAAACTACTTTTTAAGCAGATAACTATAAAACACAAAATCACTCAAAATCCTATTATGCATAAGTTAACCACTGTTAAAAATCCTGTGTATTTTCTTCTAGAAATTTTTCTATATAGTTTGGAATAGAAAAACTGTACATATAATACATAGTGTTACTTTTTTTGCTTATAATTATTTCCCATGTCATTGGTAATGCTTTATACAGATGATTTTAATCAGTTACAAGATAATCTGAGATAGAAATATATTAGTTTATTTAGTCATTCCCTTATTGATCAAATAATTATTTATCATTTATTATTATTCCTTATTCATCAATCAATACTTCCTCAAAAGAAAGTCATAAAAGTGGAATTAGTGAACCAAAAGGCAGAAAGCTTACACTGTTTTACATGACATCTGATGAGCAGAAGTACCTGAGTACTCATCTCTGGACAAATTATCTTTCTCTACATCTCTGCAAATCTGATAAAATAGTATTATTGCTTTAAATGTGCATTGAATTATTTACCAGTGAATTTCAATATTTTTTTCACGTTCACAAGCTTTTTAAATTTTGTCAGGTATCTACTCAAGTTTTTTCCAACTATTTTTCTTTCTTTCATTTTTTTTGTTTTTGTTTTTGAGCCTGGCCAGTGTCAGGGATTGAACCCTGGCTGGACCTTGATGTTATCACGCTCTAACCAACTGAGCTAACTGGCCAGCCCATTTTTTCACCTACTTTTCTAACAGACTTAAATGTTCCTTATCGATTTGCATGAGCTTTTTACAAATTATGGCTATTGACTCTGCTTTGTCTAAACCTTTTTTCTCCAGTATGTTGTAAATGACTTTTTAAAAAAGCTATAAATCTACATGATGCTTTTTACGTAAGCATCTTGGAGGTAGGGACATACACAAGGATACTTCAGAAAGTTCATGGAAAAATAGAATTAAAAGATAATACACATCTTTCCATGAATTTTTTGAAGACCCTCGTATTTACAGCAATGCTGCCAGAATTACTTAAAACACTTTTAGACTCCATTTTTGAAATTACTCTCCAAAATGCTACTCAAACATGAGAAAACTATTGTCCTTTACTTATGTAATTATATTGGAAACAGCCAATAGACTTACTAAAACTAATGGTTTAGAAGATGGAATAGAGAAAAATGGATTTTTTTTTTTTTCCCCTTTTTGTCTTTTTTACTGACCGGTAACGGGATCGTAACCCTCGGTGTCGCGCCCGTACCAGGGGCCGGCAATGGGATCGCAACCCTCGGTGTTGCACCCACACCACGCTCAGCCAGTGAGCGGGAACCAGTCTTCACATGGGATCCGAACCCTCGGCGGGAGCGCCGCTGCACTCCCAAGCGCCGCACTCTCCAGTGCGCCACCGGGCCGGCCCAAAAAATGGATTATTGTATTTTTCTTTAAAATGAACATATCAAGGTATTTATATATATAATGATTTTTTAAAATTAAAAATATAAATGTATTTATTGTAAAGTTTTAAGAAGATACAGGGAAGAATAAAGAAAAAAAATTTAATTCCTCAAAGATAACCAGTGTTAACGTAAGTGTTTTTCAGGTATTAAATATCTACACATATCTATTTTTTTAGACATATACGTGTACACATACATTTTTTCCCCTTTAACAAAGATGGAATTACTATAGATGTTGTCCACTGGGTGAATTCCTATTTATCCTTCAAGATTCAAATCGAATGCTAATTTAGCACATTCTCCTCTATATTCCCTTAGCTCCTTATACATGTCCTTATTACAGCATGCATAACATTACTAATCCTTTTTGTTTTAATATCTGTCTCTATGATGTCCATAAAAATGCACCTCTCACATCTCCTCCTATGGGGAGACTGCGTGACAGCCCCTGTCGCTGCTCAATGAATATATCACTGCATTCACACCAAGGCCACTTTCCCACGGGCTGCTCCCAGTCAATGACGGAGTATAAGGATACTTAGGCAGGCCCATTTCTCCCATCCAAGTACTAACTAGGCCTGACTCTGCTTAGCTTCCGAGATCACATGAAATCAGAAGTGCTCAGGGTGATATACCTGCAGACCAGCAGGCCCATTTCTGAGAGACTCAGAGTCCTCTGAGAGTTGACTCAGGCTCAGTACTTTCTGGCCTTGTCTAAACTTTCTAAGACTCTTCCAACCCACCCTTCCTTCTTTCCCTGTTTCATTCACAGACCTGCATCAGGCTCTGAAAGCTCTCCTAGCTTCTTTCAACTCCTGCCCCCTCTTCCTTCACTGGAATTTTCTCCCATAAATTTCTTGCATGGCTAATCATGTCCTCAGAGGACCCAAACCAATAGTCACTCCCATTAAAATGAACATTCCAGGAAGGCAAGGGTTCTATTCTAATTGTCTTTACATTTTAGTATCTAGTCCACCCAACATCTCAGGCTCTTCCCAACAGACTTGGTAAACAACTCTTTTCATTTTCTTGTCTACTTTTCACCAACTTACCTGGTCTGGAGCCTTTTGTGCCTTCTTTTTCCAGCAGCCGTGGCAATTCAACCCACTTTAGCTGGGAAATCAAATCTAATTTGGAAACTGGAAAGCCTGCTCAGAGAGAAAAGAATAGAAAGTGGTTGTTTATGCACAGAACAAGGACATCCCAACATTCATATGGGCAATTCAACCCACTTTAGCTGGGAAATCAAATCTAATTTGGAAACTGGAAAGCCTGCTCATAGAGAAAAGAATAGAAAGTGGTTGTTTATGCACAGAACAAGGACATCCCAACATTCATATATGGCCTCTGGTTCTCCAGGATCAGAGATGCTTTCACATACACAGACATCATGCCAGAATTTGAGGAGAAAATGGGGAAGCTATGGCATTAATGACAACGAAATGCTCCACATTTCCAATTCAAAGAAACAAAGGCCTTTTTTTTGAAAAAACACTGTAGAAAGTATATTTTTAGGATCCTTTTTAGGATTAGTCTTACCAGTCCCTGGATGCTCAGCCAAGGCAAAGTTAAAGTACTTCACAAAGCACTTATTCAAGAATAGGGGACAAAAAGATACCCAGCTTAGACACTAGATAATGAAGGAAGATGTCCTTACCCACAAATTCTAGGTTCCTTAAGTTTTCCAGTAGGACTTCCTTATATAGCTCCTTCTGAACAGGCTCCAGCTTCCTCCATTCTCCTCTGGAAAAGCTCACAGCCACATCCTTGAATGTTACAGATTCCTGGAAAACCAAACACAGTCCTTCTGCATTGGATTATTCCCAAATAGACACTAAATATTAGAAGCAGCAGTAAGGATATAAAGTAACAGTTTTGAGAGTATTCAAGTTTGTAAGGATTTCTGTATAATACCCTCATTCCCCATCACTTTTAACAGTTGGATAATACTCCCTAGCAGAGTAGCTATTACATGACGATTACAAGTTATACAGAACAAGGGTATTACACAATCCCTGCCTCTCCCATTCAGTTTCTGATATTAAATGCTATACAAGAATTCTCTGAAATGTCTAACATTGAGCAAGTTCACCCTAACACTTGATTTCTAGGACTGAAAGAAAAATATTAAATAAAGGATACAATTTATATTCCCAAATCCCAAATTCACAGAATTAATGTAAGCTAACTACAGGTACTAATGAAATACGTAAGAATAATATCAGCAACTACATTCCAAATTTTACCTTCCAGTTAGACAGCAATTATTTTCTATCACAATCAATAAGAATCTGTTTTCAATACATACTCACACTTGAAATTGCTTCACAATTAGAATCATACTTACTCATTAAAATACACTTTCTGTAACATCCTCAGCATGGCTTTTTGAGAGGCAGTATAGCAGAATGGCTATTAGCACTTGTATTAGCTTCCTGTAGGTGCTCTAACAAATTATCATAACCTTGATGGCTTACAACAGAAATTTATTCTCACAGTCCCAGAGGCCAGAGACCTAAGATCAAGGTGTTGGCAGGGCTGCACTCCCTTCAGAGGCTCTGGCAGAGAATCCGTTCCTTGCCTCTGCCAGCTTTGCGTGGATTTGCAGTTCCTTGGCATTCCTTGGCTTACATCCCTATCATGCCAAATTCTGCCTCCCTTTTCATATCACTTCCTCTTTGGGTGTTTAATGTCCCTCTGCCCTTCTCTAACAAGAACATGTGTATTGGCATTTAGGGCCCACCCATATATAATCCAGGATAAATTCCTCATCTTAAAACCCTTAATTGAATCGCACCTACAAAGATCTTTGTTCCAAATAAAGTAACATTCACAGGTTCCAGAGACTAAGAAATGGACATATTTTTAGAGCCATTTTTGGCCTACCACAACACTATTATTCACTACTGTGAATAAGAATTTTTTTTTCCTAAGTGGTAATTATTGATTTATAGGAAACTCATTGATTTGAAACCAGCTGCTTTTCCCAACTATTATATGAGTTTCAATACTTGTTCAGTTGATTCTGTGGTTTGCCAAACAGACGGTAAGCTTATATGCAAATAATACACATTTGCTTCATTCATAACAACATTTGTGTCTCATTTCTTTAACTTACTGCGTTGGCTAGAATATTCAGAAAATACTGCTTGATAGCAGTTAAGTTAGACATCTTATCTTTTACTGACATTGTAAAGACCACTTTTTATTTTCAAAACTATCCAGCTGGAGATGTGCTTTACCATGTTAAGTAAATATAATTTTATATCCCCCTAATTTTATCAGGAGTAATTGCTGAATTTTAATAAATGTTTTTGTCTAATTAGAGTCAGACTTGTGAGACGTTCTGTGAACTGAAATAAAAGAACACGTGAAAAATGAGCTGTAAATTCCTTGTAAGGGAGACTGTCTTCATTACCTTTGTGTCTTCATACCACTCAGTAGGAGCCCAGTTAAGTATTCACTGAAGAATGAAAACTAGGGGCTGGCCAATTAGCTCAATTGGTTGAGTACAGGCTTGTAACACCAAGGTCAAGGTTCAGATCCCCATACCAGCCAGCCACCGAAAGACAAACAAAAATACTCAAAAAGAATGAAAACCAGTAAAAGGAAACTTACACAGGACTCAGTACTTGGAAGAACAGCAACCATTTTATCTTCTTCCGAGTTTTCCTCTTGAGAAACAACAGAATCTTGAGAGATCGGATCTAGAAAGAGGGACAAAGAGTCTGGTCTTTCAAATGGATTCCTCAGACTAAAAATCTTTATATATGTTCCCACAATATGTAGAAAATAAACGAACCAGTTAAACCAATAAATAAACCAGTTTCTCCTACTATACTCTCATCACACAGAACACTTCCGTGACTACAGATGTGTGTGACTCCAAACAAGCAAGTCTGCAATGGATTCCCCAGCAGACACCAGTTGGTGTCCTCTAACCATTCTTCCGACACTATCTACCTGAAGATAGCATCAGATCCCACAGGTTGAGGGCTCAATCCCACAACTGTCCCCCATTTCAGACAGAAGTCACAAATCTGGGCCTATGGAACTTCTAACCATCCAGCTATAAATCGGGGTTCCCAAGACCCCCTCTTCTGTTTTGAATAATTTGCTAGAGTGACTCACAGAACTCAGGGAAACACTCTGCTTACGTTTACCCATTTATTATAAAAGATATTACATAGGATATAGATGAACAGCCAGATGGAAGAGAGGCACAGGATGAGGTACATGTGAAGGGGAATGGAGTTTCCATGCCCTCTGCACCCTCCAGGAACCTCCACGTGTTCAGCTATCTGGTTACAAGCTCTCTGTAACCTTGTCCTTTGGGGGTTTTATGGAGGCTTCATACACAGGCATGACTGATTACATTACTGGCCTGGCCAGTGATCAACTCAACCTTCAGTCCCTCTCCCCTCCCCAGAGGTGGGGGCTGGGACTGAGTTCCAACTCACTAAGCATTTGGTTGGTTCCCCTAGCAACCAGCACCCCCATCCCCATCCCATGGTTACGGAGGGACTTTTCAAAAACCACATCATTAACATAAACTTGTGGGGCTGAAAGGGGCTCGTTATAAAAAACAAAAAGACTGTCTTTCACCTTCATAGCTCTGCAGCTTTTCCAGGGCTGTTTCAGGAACCTAGCACAAAAGGCCAAATATTTCAACAAAAGACACTCTTATTGTTCTAGTAACTTAGGAAATTACAAGGGTTATTGGAGCTATGAGCCTCTCTGAAGATAAAGGTCAGAAGAAACAAGAAATGTTTTCCCACTCTTTAGAAGAGAGAACAGCCACAGATACAGTTTCTTATAAAAATCAGATTTCCTGCATTCCATATGCCCTCAGTTTTACATTTAATTGGCACAAGTTTTTAAATATTTCTGACTTATAAGATGTATAAAATAGTATATTCCTTTTCGCTATTAATTTATTTTCTTCATAGTCCTAGCCCAATGCCTTGAGTCACTCAAAACCGGTTACTGAATGAAAGCACCGAGCTGATCTGAAGAACTGATTCCACTTCTAGAATCATCAGCAGATTCCTAAAGACAGAATAAAACCAGGACTCATATGAACTAAATGTACTAAATACCCTCCTCAGATGTCAACAGCTTTTTTTCAAGTAAGTGAAAGTATTTTTCCAAATCATACTCTACCTTCATATGAAAAAACAATTTCAGGAAGTTTTATAGATTAGTCTATCAATAAAAATTAAGAACCAGAACCAAGGGTTTGATCCCTGTACTGGCCAGCCACCAAAAATATAAATAAATAAATAAATAA
>NW_007729188.1:103316-105302 GCF_000696425.1 Galeopterus variegatus
TAAAATAGTATATTCCTTTTCGCTATTAATTTATTTTCTTCATAGTCCTAGCCCAATGCCTTGAGTCACTCAAAACCGGTTACTGAATGAAAGCACCGAGCTGGTCTGAAGAACTGATTCCACTTCTAGAATCATCAGCAGATTCCTAAAGACAGAATAAAACCAGGACTCATATGAACTAAATGTACTAAATACCCTCCTCAGATGTCAACAGCTTTTTTTCAAGTAAGTGAAAGTATTTTTCCAAATCATACTCTACCTTCATATGAAAAAACAATTTCAGGAAGTTTTATAGATTAGTCTATCAATAAAAATTAAGAACCAGAACCAAGGGTTTGATCCCTGTACTGGCCAGCCACCAAAAATATAAATAAATAAATAAATACAAATTTTAAATAAAAATTAAAAATTAGAATTATGTAACAAAAGAGAAAAGAGTTCATTTAAGCAAACTCTTCTACCTTACAGAATGCTAGCAATCAATTCTTTACTGCAGGGGCCTCCACACTGAGGCCTTAATTTTGGAGAAGAACCATGTTACAGTGACAGAGAGGAGTCAGAAAACCCAAATTTTACATATACCAATTAGCTGTGTGACCACAAATTAAGTCTGTGAAGGTAAACACTATTTCCCTATGTCAGAACTCCTGGCAGAATACAAACTGTTGCACATGTGTATTTGAACCACATTCCCTCAAAAGGCTACACACCCTAGAAGTCTTTTACATCAATACCTTATAATGATATAATTATGTTATCATTTATAATTTATATTTTATATATAATTTATAATAATGTCATTGTAAAAATACAAATATAACTCAGCTATTCTTCCCCTAAGGCTGTAGAATTAATTGCACTATAAAATAGGGTAGCTGCTAGCCACATATGGCTGTTTAAAATTAAATTTTAACTTAGTGAAAAATTCCAATCTTTATTTACATTAGCTACAATTTATGTGCTTAAGTGCAAAACAGTACAGAATACATTTTTATCATCAAAGATACTGGACAATCCTGCTCTAGAAATGTGCCCACAGTGGGGGCAGAAGTTGAGGCCTGGGCTGGGAGAAATGCTGTTGACTCCAAATGTTTTCACAGGTAACTTCTTTCTCTCCTGTGCTGGAAGGGCTCCTCTTGCTCGAAGGGGAAAGGAAAGAAATTATTAGTTTTTGAGCACCCCCCATGTATTATAACTTACCTTGTTTAACTTACAACAAAACTACAGAAAAGATGGTACTCCCTTTTTACAGTTAAAAATATTAAAATTCTGAGAGGTTCCATAGCTTGCCCAATCCACACAGTAAATGGCAAGGCTGATTCAAACCAGCCCCAACTCCAAAACTTAGGATCCTCTTTAGCAGTAAATTGCTTTCGTTTGAGGAATTTACTTTCATTATCTTGAGATATTCCCCACTTCCTCCCTCCACCTGTAAATCTCACCTTCTTTTTCTTCAAGTACTTGGGTCAAATCCTCTATTAGGGTCACTACCTCCTCGCTACTCTCAGGATGTTGTGACTTTACCCAAATCCTCATCTCCCCAGGCAAAATGGTCAGGAACTGCTCAAACACCAAAAGCTCTAAAATTTGTTCTTTTGTGTGAATGTCTGGTCTCAGCCACTGAATGCAGAGCTCCCAGAGTTGATTCAGGGCTTTCCTGGGTCCAGCTACTTCTGAGTAACAAAACCACCTGAATCTCTGTCTGAAAAACTCTGGGTCAGCAGTGTTGCCTCTTAAGACAGTTTCTTGAACCCCAGGAGTATCCATTCTTAGGACCTTGTTTTGTTCACTTGAGGCCAGAGTTTGAGGATCTGGGGAGATGGTTGTCATCTTGTTCAAGGGTACTACAGCTTGCATCATGTATCACCAGCAGGAATCCAGTCCCCTTTAGACTCAGTACAGTGTATCAATAAAGTCCACCAACAGGGACTCTACGCAGCCAAAATATCAAGGTTCCAGGAATTCAGTCTTGCAGAAACTGTCAAA
>NW_007729188.1:106895-112473 GCF_000696425.1 Galeopterus variegatus
CCCCCCCCCCCCCCCCCAGGGGAGCCCTCGGAGCCGGCGGCCCCGCCGTGGCCCCAAACCCGGGTCCCGGGAGAACCACTACCTGCACCAGCATCCGCAGCCAGCACCAACGCCACCGCAATGAGCTTCCAGAAGCTTGTCCCGCAGCGACTGCGCGCGCAAGCCCGCAGGGGCCAGTGCGCCTGCGCAGAGGCGCCAAACTACGATTCCCGGAATGCGCTCGTCCCGCTTTGCCAAAGTCCTGTGCTTGCCATAGGCTCCCACCCTAGCCTGTTGCGCATGGTCCCTGGGAAGAGGCTGGTGGGCTCGGCTGCAGAATTATTGCTGCGCCAGAGGCCTGGAGGCCTACAAGCCTCTCAGGTTCTCAGGTCTTCAGATCCGTGAGACTCTGTCTCCTCTGTCTCCCTCCCGCACGCCTAATCACTACCATTCCCTGAAATCCAAGGTGGAAAAATCCATCGCGGAAGCGTATTAGCGATGCATTTAATGCAAGCCATAATTAATGCCTCAACTTGATTTAAACATGTTAATCTTTTGACTTCCACACCTGCCACCATGGTCCAAACCAGACCACCACCATCCCTGGATGGTTGCAAGAGCTTCTTGGTTTCACCATGCATCTTCTGTCCATTCTCCACGTCGCAACCAGATAGATGTTCAAAAAACATCAAACAGATTATGTCCCTCCTCTGCTTAAAACCCTGCAGAGGCTTTTTTACTCAGAGTAAAAACCCAAGTCTTTACAGTGGCCTATAATGCCTGATGGAATCTGGCCACCAGTAACCTCCCAGACTTTCCCCCCAGTCACCTGCTCCAGTCACTGTCCCCCTCCCTCTCCCCCCAACCTGCCTGCACTTCTGGCTGATGTGCTCCTCCCCTAGGAAGCCATAGGGCCCACTTTCCCACCTCTCAGATCTCAGTGAAGGTCTCCCACCACTCCACTTACATTGAAACCCACCCCACTCCTGTTTCCCCTTATAACATACCATATAATTTTACTTATTTGTTTACTACTTATTGTCTGTCTTCTCCACTAGAATATCAATTCCACAAGGATGAGGATTTTTGTATGATTTATTCTGTGTTGTATTTCCAGGTCCTGGATCAGTACCTGGCACATAGTAGGCACTCAATAGATATTTGTTCAACATGTGAATGAGTGTTTACAAGGATTCAGGGTGTGGTATAGTAAAAAGGGCTGAGGAACTCCAGGAGGATTGTTTGGAGGGTCCTTATAACTAGATGACTCTTGGAGGGGTGGAATTGGGACAGAAAGGCATCTAGAAGTAGCAGGGTGAGTCAAGGCCCTGAGTCAAAAAAGGACAGGACAAGCTCAACTAAATGAATCTCTCGGTTCATCTCACAGGCAGCAAGGCAAGCTGAGGAAACAGGGCTGTCCCACAGACGAGAAGAAATCTCTGTCCCAAGTCGGAGTGCGTACTCTTTTCCACCCACCTCTCCTTGGCTGGCCGAAGGTGGAGGGGACATCAGAGAGAAGCTGGAGAGGGCAGAGAAACATGAAAAGTCTGTTGGCTCATTATTTTAACTGGGAAAGCCAGAGACACTTTAATTAGTGGTTCTCAAACTTTGGTATACCTTAGAATCACGTGGTATTCTTCGTTTAAATTCAAATTTTGGTACCCTCTAGCCAGTTTATTAATTAAAACCAAAGAGTGGTGGATTGTGCATCATTAAGGAAAGAGGAAACAACAAGTCAATTAGTTTCACTTGTAAGCAATCTAGTGGGCTCTCTACCCAGCATAAGCATTCCTAGGAATACTTGAGAAAGTAGGCCATTTGTTTGCTTTTTCACTGTTCTGTCTTCAGTGTAGAGAATAGACTGGAAAAGGTAAGACTGGAGGCAAAAAGACTAGACTTATTAGGAGGTCGTTGCAATAATTCACGAAGGATGGTGGTGGCATGAAATAAAGGTGTTTTAATGGTGATGGAAGACACACCAAAGGGCATAGTAGTAGCAAGAGATAGTAGTAGTAGGATTTTGGTGATTTATTGTGAATACTGATGGGTGGGAACAAAGGCAGATATTTTGTAAAGATGGCCACACCAATATATATCCCCTCCCACAATTTCTTCTTACATGCTTTGATATGTAATATTGACATAGATACTTTGAGAAGGGATGTCTAGGCTTCCTCCTCCTTGAAACTTGGTTGATCTTTGTAACTACCTGAGCCAATAGAATGTAGTGGAAATGATGCTGTCTGACTTCTAAAACTGTACACATCCATATAACAACACTCAGATTAAGAAACAGAATGTGACCAGCATCCCGGAGGCCCCTCTTCCCTTGTACTCTCAGTCACCTTTCCAAGGGCACCATTATTCTGACTGTAATAATATGGAGTAGTTTTACTTGTTTTCATACCCTAGAATCTAGAGTTTAGTAACTAGAATCAGATGATCTCTTTGTATATGCCTTCTTTCATTCGACGTTACATCTGTGAGACTTATCAATATGCTTGCATGTGGCTATAAATTGTTTATTTCATTGCTGCATGTATTCCCCTGTGACCTGTTATTTATATTAAAGTTTCCTGTTTTCACAGCCCCTTGACCAGCTTATTTCCCTATGCAGAGGTGAGGAGGAAGTATGTATGTGTGTTTGTGTATGAGAAGAGAAGAGAAGAGTCCATCTGCTTTTCCTTCTTTCCTTCTAGAATCACCTCATTTTAAAGAAACTGGACACCAGGTCCTTACTTCCAAGTGCCTCCAGCCCTGGCTTTACTGGGACTCCAAGATTCCAGGGCCAGTTAGAGGCCATGATTTCTTCCCTGGGAGAGCTGAACGTCTCCTGAAAAAGGAAAACAAAAACCAAAAACCCTCCTGCCTGGCTCTGTAGAACCACAGGGGGCAGTATATTCCAGAAAGAGAAAAGAAAAGAAATAGCAAGCAAGCTAGCTAGCAAGCTCCGGTAAAGATTCATTAGAGAGAAAGAGGATGAAGATACAAAGCAAAGGAGCGTTCTATAGAGTGAAGACCCTGAGAAACCAGGAAGAAGCACAGGTGGAGAGATTAGCCTTAAACAGCCAGAGCTGGGGTTCACCGTTCAGTGTAACAGAAGGGAAGGAGGCAAGGAAGGATGTAGATGCAGGTAAGCATGTAACTGATGGTGTCTAATGGATTCTGCTGAGAGTTTTTCTATGGAGACTTCAGGAAAAAGGACGTAGGGATGGCATCTGAAACCTGACAAGAGCAGATTAGGTTTGAGATAACTGCTGGGGAGAATATGAGCTGACCAGGAAGACATGGGAAGATTTCATGTTAAGGGCCCATTTGCGGTTAGAAATCACCAATGTATGTGACATCAGTATGCACACTGGGCTAGCTGGTTAGCTTAGTTGGTTAGAGCTTGGTGTTACAACACTGAGGTCAAGGATTCAAATCCCAGTACTGGTCAGCCACCAAAAAAATAAAATAAAATAAAAAAAGCCCACTGAATGATTTTTAAGATATACAAAGCAGCTCAAGAATAGGTCCAGAGAAGAGGGATAGTTGGATTGATCCAGGGGATGGGGTTGTGTTGTAGGGTGAGTTTGATGGGAAGGCAATGGGACAAGTGGTTCAGGATATGAGCAAAAGTTTGTTTGGAGTGATGAACGATGGAATCTGATTTAGATAAGGAAGATGAAGATAAGAGTTAGCTAATATAAAAGAAGAAAGTAGAGAGGTCACTAGCTGCCAGAAAAAAAATTTATAAAAGGAGAGAGGTCAAAGGATAAGCAAAATTAAAGCTTAATAACTAATGTACTTATAAACACATACTTTCTATATGACCCAGCAATCCCGCTCCTAGTATTTATTCATGAGAAATGGAAACATGCCTACAATAAAACGTGTATGTAAATTTTTGTGGCTGCCTTACTAATAATTGTCAAAAACTGGAAACGATCCTATGAAGCAACTGGTGAACAGATAAACAAATGGTCTTACTTCATACAATGAAATACTACTCAGCAATGGAAAGGAATGAACCACTGATAAATGCAACAATACAGCTGAATCTCAAAAGCAGTATGTTAATGAGAGAAGCCAGACACAAAAAGGTATAACCAGTATGGTTCCATTTATATGACATTCTAAAAAGACAGAGCTATACGGACAGAAATCAGATCAGGGTTGCCAGGGGCTGCACATGGAGAACAGTGCTCAAGGGAACGTTTTGGGGTAATGGAAAAACTCTATAGGCTAGTTGGTTAGAGTGTGGTGTTATAACACCAAAGTCAAGGGTTTGGATCCCAGTACTGGCCAGATGCCAAAAAAAGAAAAAAAGTGGAATTATCTCTTATGTCCAGCAACTGGTGAAAAGCTAAACAGTAGTGGTACATATATACAATGGAGTACTACTCAGCAATGAAAAAGAATGCACTATTGATACATGCCACAACAAGGATGAAATCTCAAGTGAAATAAATTTAAAAAAAATTATATTATTTCACTTATAAAAAATTTGAGAAAATATAAATTGATCTATAGTGACAGAAAGCAAATCAGTGGTTGCCTGCAAGGGGAGGAAATATAAGGGAAGAGAGGGACAAATTATAAAAGGCCATGCAGAAACTATTGGAGGTGACAGATATGTTTACTATATTATTTTGACAATGATTTCATCAGTGTACATGTATGTGAAAATTCATCAAATTGTACTCTTTAAATATGTGCAGTTTCTCAGTTGGTTAGAGCATGGTGCTGATAACACCAAGGTCCAGGGCTTAATCCCTGTACTGGCCAGCTGCCTAAATAAATAAATAAGTCTACTTTATTGTTTATCATCAATTACACCTAAGGAGCTGGCCAGTTAGCTCTGTTGGTTAGACCATGGTGCTGATAACACCAAGGTCCAGGGTTCCATCCCTGTACTAGCCAGCCACCAAAAAACAAACAAAAACCCACAATGAACAAAAACAAAAAAATTAAAATTAAATCTAGAGAAAGCTTAAAACTTTGTACCTCAATTAACCTGACTTTGGGAAAAGAATTAATATGTTGGAATATTTGATTGAAAGTTAGAATGACTGGCTAATGGGCTAAAAGATGGGGAGGCTTGAGCAATAGAAGAGTTGTAGGTGGCCACCAAGTCTAGGGTGTGTCCAGGGACGTGGGGCCACTGCAATCGGATGACGATAAGGCAAGTGGAGAAGAAATTTCAAGAAAATGAAAGGCCAAAGTGTGGGATGGCTCCATCGATGGATGTTGACATCCAAGATGCTCTAGGACTTAGGATAGAGAGGAAGTCTCAAGCTAAGTGGAACATTGGTCTGCAAGCATTAGTGAGGAGCAAGGATGCTAAGTCTACCACCTGTCTCGGTAGAATGCAAGATGTGAGAGATTTAGCAGTGTATGCTGGAGAGGGCTGCATGGAGAAAGACATTATCAGAGAAGGTAAGATGTGAGAGTAATGTTTACAGAAAAAAATTTTTTCTTTTGTCATTTGGCCAGTACAAGGATCAAACCCCAGACCCTGGTATTATCAGCACCATACTCTAACCAACTGAGCTAACCAGCCTGCCCCTAGAGAAAAACTTTAGACAAATTAAATTTAACAGAGTTTTTTTTTTTT
>NW_007729188.1:113327-115372 GCF_000696425.1 Galeopterus variegatus
CTGGCTGGTTAGCTCAGTTGGTTAGAATGTGGTGTTTAAACACCAAGGTCAAGGGTTCAGATCTGGTACTGGGCAGCTGCCAAAAAAAGAAAATAAATAAAAAATTAGGCATAGTAAGATGTTAACAAGAATAACTAACAATGAAATAGAATAATTTATAACGGTATACTATAATAAAATGTATGAAACATGCTCTCACTCTCTCTCAAAATATCTTAATTTTTTTGGACCTTGGTTGACCATGGGTAACTGGAACAATGGAAAGTAAAACCATGGATAAGGGGGGATTACTGTACTAAACAGGATGCAGAGGCCTCAGCAGATAGTTTGAGGGTCGTTGTAAGAGTTTGGGTCAGCCTAGAAGGAATACACAGAAGCAAGGGTTTTACAGCACAGAAGCATAAGTATCACACCTCCTCCTGGGGGGACTGGGGATTATTAAGAGAGAAAAAGCAGTTCCTAGCCTGAGATAATTCAAGCTGAGTTCCAGTAGTTAGTTACCTTCCCTCTTACAGTATTGATACTATTGTTTACCTACAGAGATTTCCTGCCTCATAGATATTGGCCCCATCCAGTTCCAAAGCTAATCGGGGCAGAGGCACAGTGTATCTCTCTGGGTGGGCCTTGGAGTTAAATAATTCTTTGAGGCCCTGGATTCTCCATGAAACATATTGGGTATTTGTGTTGTCCCTGCTTTCCCTGAGTCTCTTCTGCTGCCACATGACAGGGAAGACAGGTACCATACTCGACAACTGGATGCTAGTCCTCCCCCAAAGGCCTCATTGTCTGGGCCCTGATCCACTTGGGAACAAATGACAAGGGCAGGTGGCAATGTAGCCAAATGGTTTTCTAAGTGTGTCCACCCTACCTAGTCAGAGTTGATGTCCTTGCTGGCTTAGAAATGTTCACCTTTGCTTTGACCTCAGCTGGGCATGTTGCTACAACTTGGCTTTTGTCTTTGCTGATAATCTTTGTTCTTCTGTATCATTTGTCTTATTATTACAGTAAGTGGGTGGGGGGGAGATAATGAATAATTAATGTTTATTTAGATGTCTCAACATATTCACAACCCATTTTAGTTTTTCCCTAGCCTCCAAACCTATTCCTCTACCTTGCCACTAAGGCATTATAGTCTGTTCTCTCCACTGGAAACCTTGGGAATGGTCTTCCTGTCCCTGACTCCCTACATCCTATCTGTCTTTGAACTGTCTCTTGAAATCCAACTCTCCATTTCTATTACTTTCATCTGAAATATTGCAGTACTACTGAAATAATTGCCTTCTCTTTGTCTTTTCCTTCCATTCACATTTATTAAACATCTGAATATAGAAATGAATTAAACATGATATGACAGCTTAATACAATCGGACACTACCAGTCAAGACAAAAAATGAATCATAATGAATTATTTAATTCTTATTGTCTCATAAAAGGAAGCATTGAAGTTTTCCTGAGATTCAAACTTTTTCCTGGCAAACTTTTCGAGGAAAAGCTATTCCTTGGATAAAGGACATTGGAAAACATAACGATCAGTTTCCTTAAAAGGGTTTTCTTTTTTGTTTTATTTATTTATTTACTTTTGGTGGCTGGCCTGTACAGGGAACACTTGACCTTGGTGTTATCAGCACCATGCTCTAACCAAGTGAACTAACTGGTCAGCCTGGATTTTCTTTATTAGAAATTTAAAAAATGTTACTGAGGCAAAGCAGCTCTATGAGCCTGAGTAAAAACCTAAGGCAAAGCCCTACCTCCAAGAGCCAACAGAGCTTGCTGAGCTAGAGGGAACAAGACATTGGAATCTAGTTTACAATGAGTTAAACTGCAGAAAACAAAACACATAAATTTCCAGAAAACAAAATATATCTAGAGCTGAATTTAGTGGAACTTGGTAGAACACATAATTAGCCTATGTATCCCATTCTACCTATCTTAATAGCAGTTATATGCTTTAGATAGGTACAATTTATTCAAGATTGAATTCTTAGTCAAATGTCTCAAGGGAGGATGTTCTGTGGGGTTTTTTGTGTGTTTTGTTTTGTTTCTTT
>NW_007729188.1:116458-127285 GCF_000696425.1 Galeopterus variegatus
CAAAATATATCTAGAGCTGAATTTAGTGGAACTTGGTAGAACACATAATTAGCCTATGTATTCCATTCTACCTATCTTAATAGCAGTTATATGCTTTAGATAGGTACAATTTATTCAAGATTGAATTCTTGGTCAAATGTCTCAAGGGAGGATGTTCTGTGGGGTTTTTTGTGTGTTTTGTTTTGTTTCTTTGTTTGTTTTGGTGGCTGGCTTTATGGGGATCCAAACTCCTTACCTTGGTGTTACAAGGCTGTCCTCTAACCAGCTGAGCCAATCAGACAGCCTGTTCTGTGCTTTTTTTTTTTTTAAATTTAATTTGTTGATATACAATGTGGTTGATTATTGTGGCCCATTACCAAAACCTCCCTCCCTCCTCNGCTGGTTCCAACTCTTGGCTATTGTAAAGAGTGCTGCAGTGAACATTGGGGAACAGGTATAACTTCGACCTGTTCTGTGCTTTTAATTGAAGAAATCCATAGTGTACCAAACAATCAGGTGGTAAAGTTGACTTTCTGTTATGAGTATCATGAATAGGACTGATTACATCCTTACACCCGTAGACAGGGCCAGCGTATGGAACCTCACTCTCAGACAAGCCTTTTGACACCCCAAGTTTGTTTGGTCCCTTCATAGTCACCAAATGACGTATTCTTTCCTTTCCCTGTGTTTCTCTGGTTCAAAGATTCCCCTTATTCATATATAACCCCTTAGTTATGCCAGAAAGACTTGCAGATACTATCATCAGAAAGAAATGAATTGATCAACAGACATACAGAAAGTCTACATGACAAATAGTTGAGTGTAGTGTTTAGTACATGTGCTGTATACATTAATACATTTAATCCTCACTACAAACCTATGAGGTAGGTGCTAATATTATCTGCATTTTACTGATGAGGAAACTGAAGCTCAGAGAGATTAAATGACTTATGCAAGGTCACTTAGCTGGTAAGTATTAGACAGTTGATAAAGTGACAGAATTGGGATTCCAACCCAGACAGCACAGCTCCTGAACCTGTGTTCTACTGTACACCATAAAGTTATACATGGTTGTTTTTGTTTCATTTCATTTCGTTTTCTCTTCATTAAGCATTCAGAAACCCTAAAATCCTATTTTCCTCTAGCCTCACTCTTTCTTTCTTTCTCAATAGTCTCCCGTGGGCAACAGAGAGGTACTCACAAGTTTCTTGAGATCAGGATGATCTTTGCTCCTAGGAGGTTAACCTTGAAGTTTCCGCTCATGAAAGAGAAGCCTTGGGTCCTTCAGAGGGGGGCCACTTTTGTTTTGCTGATAGCAAGCTTAATAGTAAGCTTGGAGCATTATATTGCTAATAAATTATCTCTTTCAGCCCAGCAGAGGAGAGGAAGGACAGAAACAGGTAAAAGCGAATAGAAATTCCTACAGGGCATGGTCTCCACTCTGGAGATGTGCCGCACAGTTTCTCTAGCTCAAGTTGCATTTTGTTTCTGGTTCTCACCTGGAAAGGCAGCCTAGATCTTTCTGTTCATATCAGCAGAAGGCTTAGATTTTTCAGTTTCCTCAGAGTAAATCATCTACAAAACAGACTTTTGTCTTGATAACTTTGATGCATTGTTATACTACTGAATTCTATTTATCTAGTACTTTGTTTTGCTAAAGACTTCTGCTTAGTAAGGAAGAAGGAAAGAAGAGGGAAATAGGGATTATCAATGTCATGTATATATACCTATAAATTTGCCTTATTGTGACTTAATTAGATCCAGGATGCTGACTCATTGCGTATTTTCAACTACTGCCTATCAATTTATAGCGGTCACTTAACCAAATCAATAGGTAAGGAAGGAAGATGTAACCTAGTAATTAAATTGTTTTGTGATAATTCCTTGGTAATCTTATAATTTCAAGTGTTGGATGTGGTTATAAACAAGCCTTTTTAAAAATCTTTAAATAAAATATTCATTGTTTTGAAAATTCCAATCCTGCAGAAAAGTAGAATAGTACAGTACTCAAATACCTTCACCTGGGTTTGCCAATTGATAACATTTTGTGATGTTTTTTCTCTCTTTCTTTCACCACACACATTTTATTTTTGTCAAAACATTTGGAAGTTTCTAATATTGTTCTATTTACCCTCTAAACATTTTGGCTTGTATTGACAAAAACAAGAACATTTTCCTATATAACCAAAGTATTATTATCACATCTAAGGCATTAATGGATACAATATATCTAATATACAGTCTCATTCAAATTTCTTCAGTTTCTCCAAAAAGGTCTATATAGGTGTTTCCTCCACCTCCCCCTGCTAATCCAATATCCAGTCAAGGATTTGGTTGTCAAGCCTTTTTAGTCACCTTTAATAAAGACAGCACCCCCCCACACACACACTTAAAAAAAAATATTTTATGACACTGACATTTTAAAGAGTCCAATCTAATTAATTGTCTTGTGGAATGTTCCATAAACTGATTTGTCTGATTGTTTGCCTGTGATTAGATTTAGGTTATATATCTTGGCAAGAATACTACCTAGGTAACACCAAGATCAAGGGTTCAGATCGCTGTACTGGCAAGCCACCAGGAAGAAAAATAAAAGAAGAATACGACCTAGGTGAAGTGGTGAAGTTACATACTTCCCATTGTATCACATCAGGACGCATGTAATATCAGTTTAATCCCATTATGGGAGATGCTAAATTAGACCATTTGGCTAAGGTGATGTCCTTCTCTTTTGTAAATAATAAATAATCTGGAGGTGATATTTTGAGGGTATTTGAATATCCTATTTCTCGGTTATCTTTTACCCAGTGTCTTTAGTAGCCATTGATATTTTTTGTTTAAATCAATTACTGCGTTGGAGATGGCAAAGTAGTAATTTTTCTTTTTTTTTTTTCCTTTTTGTCTCTTTTTTTGTGACTGGCAACGGATCGCAACCCTCAGTGTTGCCCCCGCACCTCACTCAGCCAGTGAGCGGCCAGTCTGTATGTGGGATCCGAACCCTCGGTGAGAGTGCCGCTGCGCTTCCCAAGCGGCGCACTGTAGCAGTGCGCCACCGGGGCGGCCCAAAGTAGTAATTTTTCTATTTCTACCATTCCTTCTGTATTCATCTGGCAGTCTTCTGTTTAAAAAAAAAAAAAAAGCTTTCCCTGACTCCACCTCCTCTTTAATTTTTCATATCATTATGGACTCATGAATTCTTTAAAAAGTTCAATGTGTTGGGCTGGCAGGTTAGCTCGTTTCATTAGAGTGCGGTGTTATAACACCAAGGTCAAGGGTTAGATCCCTGCACTAACAGCCGCTACCAAAAAAAAAAAAAAAAAAGTGTATGGCTGCTCTCATGCTATAAGGGCAGAGTGGGACAGTTATGACAGGGACTGTATGGTTCGCAAAGCGTAAACTATTTACAGAAAAAGCTCACCAATCCCTGTCCTAGAGGATGTTTCTAGCAAAAAGAGGGAGTAAACCAAGACAAGGGAAGTAAAGTATTCAGAGGGATTTGTCAGAGTGATGGTAAAGGGTAATCCCAGAATGTCAACTGTGCAGCAGATTTAGAGAGCAACAAGTCCAGATCGAAGCAGGTGGACAGAAAGTTCCAGAAGGATTGTCTGGGGGTGGGGGTGGGGAGGAACTGATGTGTTTGGCCCTATTGAGAGTGCTTTGGAGTTGTATCACAGTGGAAAGACAGGTATACAGAATATTAAACAAAGAGTGGGGAAAATTGAAAACTGAAAGGGGACAGGTATAGTTGGAACAGAATGAGTGAGGGGGAAGAGCGTCATATTAAAAAGCTAAGTAAATGGTAGCCAGGTCATGAGGATCTTTTCTTAACGTCCATGATTTGGATGCTCACGTATAAAGATGAAAATTATGTTATACATCGTGACATAAATAGGAGAAAGGTAGAGTATTGAAGGTAACGACTTTTTCCCTTTCCTCAAACTCCACTAAAATGACAGTAAAGGAATTTTTGAAGCACAGATTCACAAAGATGTGAGGATTGAAGAGGAGATAACAGCAACAAAATTTTATAAGTGTAAGGCAGATGGATGAGTGGTGATGGAGTATGGATGTGTTGTCCCCTCCAAAACGCATGTGGAAATTTGATCTCCAATGTGGCAGTGTTGGAAACTGATTGATTCATGGGGGCGGATCCCTCATGAATGGATTAATGCTCTCCCTGGGGGAGGGAGGTAGTGAGTTCTCGCTCTATTAGTTCCCATGAGAGCTTGTTGTATATAGGACCCTGGCACCTCTTCTCTCTCTCTCTCTCTCTCTCTCGCTCGCTCGCTCGCTCGCTTCCTGTCGCCATGTGATCTGCTTGTACCCGCCGGCTGCCTGCCGCTTTCTGCCATGAGTAGAAGCAGCCTGAGGCCCATGCCCGATGCAGCTGTCCCAGAATGGTAAGCCAAATAAACCTCTTTCCTTTAGAAATTACCCAGTCTCAGGTAGCTATGTTATAGCAACACAAAACGGACTAAAACAAGTGGTAAAAACTCGCCAGATTCTAGAAAACTGATTTTTACATCAGTGGAGGGAAGAATCAAAAACTCCTGAAGACTCAGGACTTGGTGTACTGGATTCTTTGGAAGCAGTGTTGAAGGAGGTCAATGACCCAATAAAGAGGATTAGTTGTAATTCTCTTTAAAAAGCAGCCAGACGCTGGCCAGTTAGCTCAGTTGGTTAGAACGGAGCCTTATGACACCAAGGTCATGGGTTTGGATCCCTGTACTGGTCATCCTCCAAAAAAAAAGTAGCCAGAGTCTCACCTCATGAGCTATGTGAGTAACTCATTCTCACTTTGGCAAAGATCTAGGGATTTATACTCAAGGGAGGGCAAAACCAAGGATTCCTGGCCTGAGGGTTTACAGGTACAGTTGAAGACAAGGGTGCCATTCTGAAAAGAGGGAGATGAAGGGAACAAATATATGCTGAATGCTGACACTCCTACATCCTATCAAGCAAGTGTGATTACTACCTATGTTTTACAGATGGGGAAACCAAGCCACAGAGAAGTTGAGTAACTTTCCCAAGGTCACTCAACTTACAGGCTGGGCCAGTATTGAAATCAGGGGAGTCTGTTTCCAAAGCCTGCAGTCTAAATCGCTATCCATCTGCCTCATAAATGCCATTGTAGATGTGTATTTTCAAACAAACCACCATATTTACTCAGATTTTGAAATCACATCATTATTCTAATCAGTGACAGGCAGTGGTGGCAGCAGTAGAGTCAGGAGTACAAACATGGATATTGTTGAGGGTTAAGATGGTAATGTTAATACACACTTGCTGTTTTGGCCATGCAGCATTCATTCCTCCTTCCTTCCAGCAGTAGTGTACCAACTTTAATTCATGTATCCGCTGTCTTAGTCTATTTGGGCTGCTATAACAAAGTACCATAGTCTGGGTAGCTTCTAAACAGCAGAAATTTACTTCTCACAGTTCTGGAGACTGGGAAGTCCAAAATCAAGGCAACAGGAGATTTGGTATCTTGTGAGGGCCCACTTTCTCATAGACAGGGCCTCTTGCTCTGTTCTTACATGGTGAGTGAGAAAAACTTACCAGATTCCAGAAAACTGATTTTTATATCAATGCTAGCTTTCCAGGGTCTCTTTCATAAGGGTGCTGATCTGGTTCTCTGCCATCATGACTTAATCATCACCCAAAGGCCCTACCTTCTAATACCATCACATTGGTAATTAGTTTTCTTTTCTTTCTTTTTTTTTTGGTGATTAGTTTCCAATATATGATTTTTGTCTTTTTCAATAAGACAAATATTGTTAGCTCAGTTGGTTAGAGCACGGCCTTACCACACCTAGGTCAAGGGTTTGGCTCCCTGTACTGACTAGCCATCAATATCAAAAAAAGACAAATACTGTATGCTTCCGCTTATATGATGTACCTAGAGAAATCAAAGTCAAAGAGACAAAGTAGAATGGTGGTTGTCAGGGGCTGCAGGAAAAGAATGGGGAACTATTATTTAATGGGTATAAAATTTCAGTTTTTCAAGAGGAAAAGAGTTCTGGAGATTGGTTGCACAATATTGTGAATGTACTTAATGTTAATGAACTATACACTTAAAAATGGTTATGATGGCAAATTTTATGTCATATGTATTTTACATAGAAAAAAACCCCCAAAGAGTTTAAAGCAATGGAGCCTGAAGAATGCAGCACGTGCCTGAGGGGTGCGTGGAATGCAGAGGCACAGTCTCACTTGCTAGAGCTGGTGGGTTGTGGTCTGACCCAAACGAAAGGAAACTCCGGGCAGCCAGTGGTTTCTCCTGTCTAGGCTCCCTGAGCTATGAGGAGCAGTTATGGCATTGAGAATGAACACCAGAAGGATCTTAATGGGCTTTGGGATGGTTCTTCTAGGATTTTGAGCTTGTTGGAGTGCTTTCCATTTCTGTACTCAATCTTGTTATTGACATATACTTTTCCTGTAAAGGAATAGCTTGTGGCCATCTTCTAAGGCACCCCAAAATTGCAAAGGAAAACTATGGCCTCATATCAACATATGAACTTCGGAGGGACACAAATATTCAGACCATAGCATCCACTGCTCCCCTATATGTGGCAGATGAAGCTGATTCCCAGTTCTCCTGCTGGTGATTTTAAGCCAGACAGCGTGCTGAGTACATTCATTAAGGGATGCATACATGGTTTAATTGGGTCCAATGAGATAGAGGGGGCATTTTCTTGGGGATTATAGAATAGAACTTCCCTCTTTTATGAGCAATGTAACAGAAGACACTTTCTCTAATCTACTCTGTGTGGTATAATGATATATGACATTTAGAACTGCACTAGCCATTTTTGCTACTGCAGGGTGACAAATCTAACACATAAAGGAGGGTAAGGCTAAGAAAATTCAGACATGACATGAATCTCTGAATCAGCTTTACTTTTTTTTTTTTTTTTAAGATGACTGGTAACGGGATCTTAACCTTTGGCTTGGTGTTGTCAGGACCACGCTCAGCCAGTGAGCCAACCGGCGATCCCTATATAGGGATCCGAACCCATGGCCTTGGTGTTATCAGCACCGCACTCTCCCAAGTGACTCAGCCAGTGAGCCAACCGGCGATCCCTATATAGGGATCCGAACCCATGGCCTTGGTGTTATCAGCACTGCACTCTCCCAAGTGAGCCATGGGCCGGCCCTTCAGCTTTACTTTTGGACTGTTGAGTTAGATGAGCCAGTAAATCACATTTGTTGTCTGAGATGTTTTGATTTGGGGTTTTGTATTACTGACATCCTGAATTGATATCTCAAGGTAGGGATCAAGTTCCCAAAATGTCAACTATGTTTCTTCTCATAAAAGAAGAGTATTGGGTGACTATTTCTTTTTAAAAGCTACTTGTTATTCTAAAAAGAAATAACTCCTGAACATATGTGTTATGGACTGAATGTTTATGTTCTCCTGAAATTCGTAGGTTGAACTCTTAACTCCCAATGTAATGGTATTTAGAGGAGGGTCTTTGGTAAGTTATTAGGTCATGAGGGTTCTTCCCTTATGAATGGGATTAGGGCCCTTATAAAATAGATTTCTTAGAACTCCCTCAACCCTTTCACCACGTGAGGACACAGTGAGTAGACTGCCACTACGAACCAGGAAGTGGGCCCTCACTAGACACCAAATCTGCTGTGCTTTAATCTTAGATTTCCCAGCCTCCAGAACTGTGAGAAATACATTTCTGTTGTTTACAAGCCACCCAGACTATGGTATTCTGTTATAGCAGCCTGAACAAACTAAAACAATTGATATCCCTGGAAAAAGTATACAATTCCAGGAGCCATACTGACAATGTTCCTTTATTAAGCTTGGTTAGGGAGTTGAGGGGACTGGGGGAAGGATGCCAACCAAGTATTATTCAAATTAACCTAATTATAAAGGTTTTTCCCCCTCCCCCCGCCCAACCTCTCCAATCTGCATAGAGAATTTAAGCATATAAAAAGAGGTCAAAGAAAATTATCAAATCAAAATTTGAGATCTGAAAGTTTTTAATATGTTGCTAAAACTAACGGACTTTTTTTTTTTTTTAAACTAACAGACATTTTAAAGTTCTATCTCTTTTGTCTCAGCACATTTTGACACTCTAGATGATTCCATTCTTGAAGCGTTCTTTTCACTTCTCTTGCTGGTCCAACTCTGTCTTCTTTGTCAGTTCACTCTTCTCTGCTGAGCCAAATCTTGATCCTAAGTTACCTTCTCTTCATTCCATGTTATCTCCTTATGTGACCTCATTCATGATCTTAGCTTCAAACACCACGTATACTAAGATAATTCACAGATTTATATTATTTTCTACCACAGTGTAATCTGACCTTCATATTCAAATATCCACCTGCTTACTGGACATCTCTTCCTGAATGTCTCAAAGTCCCCTCCAACTCAACATACCCAAAATTAAATCCAACCATCCTTCCCTAAACACCTGGTTCCCCTATGCGCCATACAGTCTCTTAAATTAGAAGCCTGAGAGTCATCCTTCCTGTCTTTATCTCCCTCATCTGGCCCATCATTGACCTTGACTTCTTAATCTGTCTTGTATTCATCCAAATCTCTCCGTCTTTATCACCAGCACTCTAATTTGAATTTCCGTATTGCTCTGATTATTGAAATAAACTCTCAACAGATCTACTTACATTTTCACTTTTTCTTCCTTTAATAATCTTTTTTGAACTCTGCAGCCAAGGTGATCTTTTTGAAATGTACGTTTGATCAGTTCAGCTTCCCATTACTCCAAGGTTATGTACTTATTATGCAGCCCTTTAAGAGAATGAGCTAGTCCTGTACATACTAATCATAGTGGTTAAGAATGCAGACTCGGGAACTGGCCGGTTTGCTCACTTGGTTAGAGCGTGATGCTGATAACACCAAGGTCCCAGGTTTGGATCCTGGCCAGTAACAACAACAAAAAGAATGCAGACTCCCCTTACTGTCTAGTGTGTGGCATTTTAGATATGTTCCTCATCTATTCTGTGCCATAAAAATCCCTACTTCGTAAGATTGTTGTGAGGAGTTAATGAATCGATCCAACAAAAACACTGATAACAGTGCCTGGTGCTATTAGTATTTTATTAGCTATTATTGTCATTACTGATATGGAAGGACACTTGTGGTATATTATTTGTTGAAAAGATAAAGTATAATATGTGTAGTAGGATTCTTTTTTTTTTTGTTGTGTTTTTGGAGGTTGGCCGGTAGGGGATCCCAACCCGTGACCTTGGTGTTATCAGCACTGCTCTAACCAAGTGAGCTAACCGGCCAGCCTAGTAGGATTCTTTTTGTCAAAACAAACAAAAATCTGTGTGTAGGTACACACACACACACACACACACACACACGGTCTGCACATGTGGAGACCCTGAAATTTTTACATGGGAGGAATTAACTAGTTGCTACCTAGTTTTGTCTGGAGGTTAAAGATGCATAACAAATTTGGTGTAGCTACTTTATACAGTCACAAAAATAGTCAGGAAAGGTTGTAGGCACGGAACTGTTAACAGGGATTTGTCTGGGGAGTGGGATGAAGGGATGGTGGGTATTGGGGGAAGGTGTTGATCTTTATACACTTCTGTATTGTTTGTAAATAGTTCGTTGTGCATTTATTTTGGAGGCAACATCAAATAAAAGAGCAGGAGTGTCTATCAAAAAAGGGATTGATTAACTTAACTATAAAGCCATTAACAAAAAGGGTGGCGGTAGAGTTAGGCCATACATAGGGTTGCATATATACGTGTGCAGAGACAAGACCTCGAGGATGCACACTTAAATGTTAACTGTTAACCATAATTTTCTCTGGGGAGTAGAATAGTGGAGCCGCGAGCAAGAACGTTCACTTTCAATTTTATCATATTCGGAATCATTTGCATTTTTTTTACAAAGATCATGTATAATTTCTATAAAAAAATAAAGGAAATAAGAATGTCTTTAGAATTGTGTAACTACTTTGTACTTGCCAATGTTACATCTGGAATGACATCTGTTCACTTTTCAAGACATTAATTAGGGCCTTATAGATTTCCGCTTTTAGGAATAAATGCCATTCCAGTCCATTTAGGATCCTGATTTCTTCCTCTTATACAAAACAACAAAAAAAGAAGTATCCGATCTTGTACCTAACTTATGACAGTACCACCACTTAAAGTACAGCAATTATGCAGTCCCTTGATTTGAATCCCATTTTACAAGTGTATAGGGCCTCATGGACAAACTGAAGGAATTAAATTAAGATCGGTATATAGAAAATAAATCACTCGGATTACCAAAAAGAACGTCGGTATCTAATAAAATCTTAACAGCTCCCGTAACCATATGCTCGTATACTTCGACCTGAACTTTTCGCAGGGCTTAGTGAGTCCCGCTCGCTCGGTGGCCCCGTGTCTAAGAGCATCAGCAGCAGCCTCTATGTCACTGCTGCCTGTCGGGGCCGTTCGCGGCGCTGGGGCTCGCCCGGGACTGAGTCAGCGCCGGGGCGAGAAGTTCGGCACGAGGCGCAGGGCGGGGCTTCCTCCCGCCGACTCCGAACCCGGCTCGACTTTTCCGAGTCCACGTCTCTTCCTTTGGACAGGCGTGTTTCCTCAGGTCGGGCCCAGCCAACGTGACAGCCGCAGACTTTTCAAAAAGGGAGCTTCGGCCCCCGCGTCGAGGGGCTCCCCCGGCCGGGGTAGCCCGGGCTCGCTCCGCTCGGCCAAGCCCCTCACGGACTTAACAACGCGCGGCGCCGAGCGCGGCATCCCCGGCATGGAGACCGGCTCGGACTCAGGTCAGAGGCCCGCGTGTCCGGCCTGCGCTGGGGCCGCGGCAGACTGCTCGGCGCGCGGCGGGGCGGCTAGGCCGGGCCGCCC
>NW_007729188.1:127987-144595 GCF_000696425.1 Galeopterus variegatus
CGCCGCCGCCGGCGTTTGTAGGCCTCAGGTTTGCACCGTCACGTTGCGAAATTGAAACCGGAGCCCCGGGCGGAGCCACTTCTGCCCGCGATCCGCCCCGGCCCGGGGGTGGGGGGAGCCCAGCCCCCTGCCCGTGGTGCCTGGGTTGGCGGATGGGCCGGAGACCCGAGGTGGCGTGCGGTGTCCGCCCGTCCCATCTGACCCCGCCAGGGCCCCTGGTCCCGACTGTTGGGCGAGTTCTAGGGAGCTTTCGGGAAGGGGAAGAAGGTGCCATTCTGACACCCTAGAAGTCACCGGAGAGGTCACGAATAGGCGGTGACCCTCGGATAGAGCAGGGAGGGTGGGGGTGGGTAGAAAGGGCCGCCGTGCCAACCTCAGGAGAAACCCCGGGGTGACAGTGCTTTCAGAAAGGAGAGTCGGTGCACACTCGACTGTGAACACTGCAGTTTTCCAGGGGACGGCGACCCACGTTCGCGGAGAGCGGTGGTCACCCTGAATCCCGGGGCGCCCCACTCGCCGCCCATTTTTGCCTCGATGCTTTGTGGGAAGTGTAGTTCCGGGGTGCCGCAGGCCCACGCTGGGGTTACAAATACTGAATTTTCATGGCACACGTAAGATAATATCTGATTGCCTTTTGGGAGGTTAGTTGAAATGCTTTAGGTTGTTTGAGGGCTACCCCCCTCCCATGCTGCTCTTCAGTTTATGACAAAAACAAGAAAGGTGTTATTTGGAGATGATGTGAGTTTTAAATGGAAGGAAGCTTGGGTGAGGTGTTGCAAGCTTTGAGAAGCTTGTGTTGTTAAAGCCCCTTCTGAATTTCCATATGAAAGTAGTTATAAACATAATTTATACTTCTTTGGTGCTTGGCAGTTTAAAGGTACTTTTATATACATGATCTCACTTTTACCCTCATAACAGCCTTATGAGGCAGGTAGGTAGGAGTTATCCTGTTTTAAAGAGGAGGCAGGTTTGGAGAGATTAAGTTCCTTGCTGCTTTGACACAGAACTGGTGGAGCAGGAGTACTGTTTGCTCTTTTTGAAGCTGAAGTAAACACTTGGTGTGACCCTGGGCACGATGGAGAGTCAGAGTAGACAAGGTCTCATGGTGTGGTTAGACGTAGACATGGGCACATACCCACAGTTGACTGCTTGACTGTCACTTCCAAGTAGGAGCACCCCAGGCTTTCTGAGATCAGTTCCCTGATTTTTATTTTTCACATTTTTTTATTATGGTAAAATACACATAGTATTTACTATCTTAGCCTTTTTTAAATATACAGTTCAGTGGCATTAAGTACATTCACACTGTTGTGCAGTCATCACTGCCATCCATCTCCAGAACTCTTTTCATCTTGCAGAACTGAAACTTTATACCCATTAAACAACAACTCCTCATTCCTTCCTTCCCCCCCCAACCCCTGGCAACCACCTTTCTACTTTTCTGTCTCTATGATTTTGACCAGTCTAGGTACCTTGGGTAAATGGAATTATACAGTACTTGTCTTTCTATACCTGGTTCATTTCATTTAGCATAATGTCCTCTGGGTTCATCCATGTCGTAGTGTGTGCCAGAATTTCCTTCCCTTGCATGTATAGACCGCATCTTATCCATTCATCTGTCTGTGGACACTTGGGTTGCTTCCACATTTTAAACATTAGGGAGTGTTGCTGCTATGAGCATGGGTTTACAAATATATCTTTGAGACTCTGCTTTCAATTCTTTTGGATATATACCCAGAAATGGAATTGCTAGATCATGTGGTAATTCTGTTTTTAATTTTTTTTTTTTCCTTTTTGTGACGGGTAAGGGGATCACAACCCTTGGCTTGGTGTCACCCACACCGCGCTCAGCCAGTGAGCGCGCCGGCCATTCCTATATAGGATCTGAACCCACAGCGGGAGTGCCACTGTGCTCCCAAGCGCTGCACTCTCCCGAGTGCGCCACAGGGCCGGCCCTTGTTTTTAATTTTTTTTAGGAACTGCCATGCTGTTTTTTTTTTTTTTCCTTTTTGTCTTTTTTACTGACCGGTAACGGGATGTCGTGCCGTACCGGGGACCGTACCGGCAATGGGATCGCAACCCTCGGTGTTGCGTACGCACCGCGCTCAGCCAATGAGGGGGAACCGGTCTCCACATGGGATCCGAACCCTCAGCGGGAGCGCCGCCGTGCTCCCAAGGGGCGCACTGGCACCAGGCCGGCCCATTTTTATTTTATTTTTATTTTTATTTTTTTTTGTTTGTCCTTTTTGAGACCAGCCGCACCGCGCTCAGCCAGTGAGCGCACGGGCCATCTCTATATAGGATTCGAACCCGGAAGCGCCGCAGTCTCCCGAGTGCGCCACTGGCTCGGCCCTGCCATGCTGTTTTTTATAGTGGGCGTACCATTTTGCTTTCCCACCAAAATTGCGCAAGGGTTCCAGTTTCTCCATATCCTGATCAACACTTGTTATTTTCTGTATTTTTCAGTAGTAACCATCCTAATGGGTGTGAGGTGATCTGATTTTTTAAGTTGACGTATTGCATGATATCTGAGTTCCTGTCGTAGCACTAAACACATTAAAATCTGAATTACTAGTAGGAATGGGAAACAAAACTAGGGGAAGAATTGGATGTCATTCTAAAGTGGCTGAAGTATTTGTGTATATGCAGTCTGCTACTGTGCATCAGGTACCTGTTAAGTTGCTGGTAGTACTTCTGGTTAAGTACTTTAGCAGCTAATGGAAAAGTTATGAACAAATTCTAATCCTTGCTTTTTCATTGATTTCTTTGGTCAAATCATTGATCATCGGTCACAGGTATCTGTTGACTTGGTTTCTGTATTTCTTCAGGGGAGATTAAATACTTGGCAGTTGGTACCTTAGGATAACTTAACTTGACACATACATAATATACTGGTTAAGAGGTTTCAAATAAATCACTTTTAGTTTTAGAATGGCTATAGTGAAAGGGGAGATGGCTGGTAAAAGGTGCTTTTAAAAATTCCACCCTAAAAAAGGAGGTAATTGTTTGAATATTTGCTATTATTTCTGACTAGTGGATGATAATAAAATAATGTAGTCGATACCAGCTTTATTTTCTTGCCCATAACACTTTATTGTGAAAATCTTCAAACAAAAGGAAAGTTGAAAATGAATGTTCATATGCCTACTGCCTAGATTCTACCATTGATAGTTGAATCGCTTTATCATATGTGTTTGTTCCTCTTTCAGTCTGATTTTTTTCAAATTAACAATTTTCTTTTTTACTTTATTTAAAAGAAATTGTGGTAAAATAAACAAAACATAAAATTTACCATCTTAACCATTTTTAAGTTCAGTGGCATTAAGTACTGACTCCATCTTTTTTTGATGTATTTCAGAGTAAATTGGTGATGCCTTCACACTTTCCCCCTAAATATTTCAGCACCAGCATTATTTTAAATGATTTGTATATATTCTTTTATTTCTCAGAAGAATCCTAGGAGGGAGGTAGAATTATTATTGCTGTTTTATGGAGTAATAAAAAGGCTTCTTATGTCCTTCCCCTGAGTCCTGTAGCTAGTAAGGGGCAGAGTTGGAATGGGATCCCAGGTGTCTCAGACTCTAGTATGCGTTCATAACCAATCTTTAGGCCATATTACCTCTATTTACCATAGTCGGTGTGTTCATGCTGATGAAAAGTTCAAATCAGATGCATTGCTAGAGTCACAGCGAGATGTTACTTTAATCCAACTATTCGCTACTTTCCATTGCTGTTGGGTACAAAAGAAACACCAAAGTCCACCAAAGGAATTATAATGCTATCAAGGAAGAGGATAAATATCTGTAAATGGATATATAAGGACCAAAAGGTATAATTATATGATATGGATAATACCATCTATGATTCCCAGGTCTGTTTTTTGAGATGTGTAGCTGTGAACACTGCATTTCTATAGATTTCAGATCAACATTTTTTACCTTTGGACTTGAAGTAATACACATATCATATCAATTTAAATTAAATCCATGGCCACTTTCAGTTATATCTGCTACTGTACTTTGCAGGAGCTTCTGAGAAGCAGAACTGAGTCTTATGTTTCTCTTTTATTTATTTATTTCTTTTTTAGAGTAGCATCATTGGGCATGAAAGTTGCTAAAAGGTAGGCAGCATAATTTTGGGTTGAGATATGTTAGAATTTGCTATCCTTTCATAAACCTTACGTAATTCTCACTTTGAGTTAGGTGTTTATAATAGGATAATAGTAAAACTAATGTTTATTGAGGGCTTACTATGTGTTCTAATTGCTTTGTACATATTAACTGATAGAATCCTCCAACAACCCTGTGAGTTTGGTACTACTATGGTCTCAATGGTGGAGCTCCCCTCATACAGAGTTTGTACTCAGATTCTCAAATTCCAAAATTTATCTAATTCTGATCTACCACGGTCTTATCCTCCCTATAAGGGAGAATGTACAGTTTATAACAAGATGCAGATAGCTTTTAGAAGAATCTTATGTCTCACTAGTATCTAGAAGAATCTCCTCTAGTGTTTAAAATGTGGTAATACTCTAATGTTTGTTGAACAGAACATACTAGATTTTTGGGTAAGGTGCCAAAAAAGAGAACAGTTCTGACTGTGTTAAAGGCAGTTCTGAAAACTAGTTTGTAAATTACTTAAGGTTAGAGTCTGTAGTTTTCTTTCTTTATATTTAGGGTTGTGAATAATATGAAATTCAATGCAGGCATGTGGATAATTTTTCTTCTAATATTATCCTCTGCCACTTCATGGAAAAGTTGACATTGTAGTTATATTTTGCCAGCGGGTAGAGAGATTTCTGATAGAGGGAAAGAAGCATTTGAGACTTTTCACCTGGTCATCTGTTTAATGGTTTCGTATTCTGGGCTATGTAATTATAAGGCACCCTTAGAATCTGTAGGAATTATCTTAGTTGGGATAAAGACAACTCATGAAGAAGCAATAGCCTGTAAACTTAAAGCATGCACTGTTCAATTTGAGCATTTGAGGTAGCTATGGGAAACTTCACTTGCAAAAGTTGGCCAGATAATCAACATGTCAGATATTTTCAGAGAGAGTCTCTGCTGGTGTCAGGAATACTAGTGGCTCTTTTGTAGGATGAAATGTGGGAGGTTATGTGTAGCTGTGTGGTTGAATGTGATTCTGTGGACATACAGAAGTAGCCCCAAAGAAATGATCACTTTAATGATAGGCATACATGCTGTCAGTTGATCTTTGTAGAAAGTCTAAGCAAGCATGTATCATTTAAATTTTGGTTACTTAACCAAATAGAAAGGTTAAAATGGAAAATGACAATGGTATTTCTATTTTTTTCTAACAACTTCTAATCTTTTACTTTCACCCAATTCTGTTTTGAATTATGCTGTCAGTAAACTGTAATATTTAATAAAGGCGAATGTCAATGAGAATAGTTGGCACTGGGGCATTGACCTTGTTTAGAAGATAGATGTTAAAATCGTAGGCACTGCCAGTGTACTCAGGTGGTTTGATCCCAGTTGCTGATCTCTTGTTTCAGTCCTGGCCAATCTCTGCCTTCCTGTTTGCCATCTTATATGGCTTGTTTTACCCACACATTTTCCAATTCAATAAGCAGACTTTTAAAATTGAGTGAATAATTTATGGTCCTGTCCTCAGAGGGCTTATAATTCTGCACAGAGACCAATTTACATATAAATATAAATGACTAATATGAAGCATGATGTGAAAAATGCCTAACAGTTCTTTGGAAACCTAAAGGAATGAGAATAGCATTCCAGGCTAAAGGAATAGTAGCTTGAGCTGAGACATGGAAGTAGGAAAATATGTGCATTTTCAGAAAAAAATTGAGTAAATCTGATATAAATGGAATGGGAATGCTGTGTGAAGTACTGGGAAAGGAGATAAACTTTGGAGTTTGAGTCTTGGCATAAGCTGCCTTTATGGTCTGGGATCTTGGGCAAATTACTATATCTTCCCAGGTCTCAGTTTCTTTCTCATAAAACTGGGATAAAAACAAACAGTCATAGTGTTGCTAGAATTAGTGCATGTGAAAATGTCCTGTATAAACAAGCTCAGTACAAGTTATTATTATTTTTGGTGTGGGGCAATAGCAGATGATGCTGGGAGATAGGTTGGGACCAGGGTGACGTAGGAATGCCAATACAAGTAGTTTGGAGTTTGTTCTCTAGACAGTAGAGAATCATCAAAGGCTTTTAAGCAGGGCTGTAAAATGAGTAGAGCTGTTGTATAAGGGTAACAGGTGCAGTGGTGTAACATGGATTGCAAGGATCCAGAGACCATGAGCAGCAAGACCAATTAGGAGGCTGTCACAGTGGCCGAGTAAAAGAAATTTAGGGTCTGAATTGGGATAGTGGAAGTGGATTTGGCAAGGTGGTAATGTAATCTAGAATCCCTAAAATAGGCAGAAATTATTGGCCAAGTAGATGACGGTTATTAAAGAGAGGGAGGAGTTAGAGATGATTCTAAAACTTTAACCTGAGAGTCTGGGAGGTGGAGGAATAGGGGAGAGTATAGCCTTTAGACAGATGTAGGGAAGTGGAAGTAGAGAAAAGAGACAACAGGTTTGTGTTCAACAAATAAATTATATGTTGAACGAATGGGTTGAATTATTGAGGCACCCATGTTGAGTTGTTTAGGGAGACTGTTTTGAGTAGTGGCTAAAACCTTTGGAATTGGAGTCAGAGCCAATTTTGAATGTTTAAACGAGGTACCTAACTTCTAAGTCTTGGTTTTCTCATCTATAAAATGGGATAATAACAAAACCTATCTTACAGGATTGTTATGAGAATGGGAAGAGATAATGCACGTTAAGAAGTTGGCATAGTGCTTGGCACAAGGGTTGCAGGTGTGTAGGAACTTCTGTTTTGGAGCTTGGGAGAGTATGGGAATGATGGTGAAGTCATGGGAATGGACAGATTGTCCAGGGGACAGCCATGTGGGGGCTACACATATGTAGGGATGAGAAGAAGACAAAGAAGAGGCAGGGAAAGAGACAAGGAATGCCGAAAGGTCAGAGGATACCAGGGTTGCGACTATTAACCATTTACATTGTCACTTGTAATGTATTAATAACATGTATATATACTCACAAACACTCTTCTTATAAAACTATTGTGTCATTCACAGACTTTCTTTTAATTTTAATGTAAGATTTTATATGTTTATGATATATATGCATATATATACATATATGATAAAATACGTGTTGTTTTGGTATTGGAGTTTTTGTAGTCTTCAGTGAATAATTATCAATGTATTTTTTGAAGCATTAGCATATTCCTTATTCCTTCTGAAATTTTGTAATCACTGTAATTTTTTCCCCTCATTCTGAATTTGCAAAGCAGGGCATCAAAGATCTTAGCAAGAAATGAAAAGTGCTAATTTTCTCTTAAAATGGTAGTTATGCATATAAATCTTTTAATTGTATTTTTTTGGTGTTCTAAATAATAGATTCTTTATACAATTGCATATGTACGAGTGGATGAACATACCATTGGTGATCCAGAGGATTTTTGTCAAGATTGGATAAACCATGTATCACATTGATTGTAGAGGTTAGTAGATTTAGTTCCTTAGGATGTGTACATTTTTTTGTAGCAGCATTTAAAAATGCATAGGTTATCAGGTACCGATTTCCCCTCAACTACTTTATGGTTTTTTTTTTTTTTCCTCTTCTAGCTATCCTGAGAGAATCAGTGAAGTTCATGTTAGTTTGTATGTGCCTGAAGCCTCTATTCTCTGTGATGATAAAAAATTAAAAAAGTAAGAAAGAAAAAAATATAAAATCTGAAAATGTTACTTCGCAGTGTGCACAGGAAAAGACAATGGGTGATAATTTACAAGTAAAATTGTCTACCACAACCACAACAAGTGATTTTACATGCTCCAGGAATATCACTTTGGAGTTAATTGTTTTATTTGTGAAAAGAGGTATTGAAGGAGGCATCATGATGGCAGTTGGATATTCCTAATTCAGCCATTTTGACATGCAGTGTGATTTTAAAAAAATCACTGAATTCTGCTTCATTCTGAAGCAGAACAAGAGTATGGTGTTAGTTTCACTCTTGGATGATGTTGGTTGGGTCTCTGATTGAAATTCTGTAAATTCCGATTGTAATTCTCTGGTATCATGGGCTCAGTATCCAGTGAATGCCTGAGATTTTGTAGCTTCAATCCAAAATGTATTGCTATCTTCTAATTTAACTATTGGATTCCCTCCTCCTGCCATATATTCTATTTTTTGGTATATATGAGCATATTGCTGATATGGTATATGATGCCTTAATTTATTTAGGTGGAATTTTGAGGGATGAAATATTTTATAAAACAGAGTTCAACTTTAGAATAAATTTTGGTTTATTTTTTCTGTTTCACATATCTTTATTTCTTAGGTGTGTAGAGAAATAGAGAATCAGGAGGTTCAAAGAATTGTTTAGAAGAGTCATGAGGACATTATTTATTCCCTCCTAGATTCTTTAACTCTTAGAACTTTTGGGCCTGTGATGTGTTAATGTCATTTTTATATATTGAAGTCAAGCAGGTGAAACCACAAATGCTGGGATTTAAATAGTGACTTAAAGAACATTCTAGAGTTTACACATCCAAATGAGCATTGTTCATCTAAGTAATTAGCTGCTTTGGGTTGATCTTAACTATTGTACATTTGATCTGATTGCCTTAGTTCTAGTGGGCAGGGATACTAGCAGGGACTACTACATCAGCAGAGGCCTCCTGCTCAGGACCTCATTGCCCTCCCCTGGACAGCACTGGCTGAAGGGAGGCAATCCTGCAGGAACTGTGATGGATTGTTCCTTTCTGGGAGTGGATCTTCTCCCCACTCCCAACTTATTATGTATGTGTTTACTGCTGGACTGCCTGACATTTTCCTTTCAAGTACATTTGCATTTAAGGAGTTCCTTAAAAAAAGGCTGGAGGTGGGGGCAAACCTGTATTTAAAAACATAGTAGTAGAGATCACATTTCTAGACATTAATTCCTAAAGAAGCATCCTGCTGGCCTCATTTGGATTTTGCCAAATATCAGAGTGGCATTCAGTGAATTGAAATTATATTTAGGAATCAGTAGATGAATTGCACTTTAACTACCAGTTAGTATCTGGTTAGATTTATAATTCACAGGATTGATCTTCCAGAAAATATGAGTAAGTATTGACTATTACACACAAACTCTGGATGCCAGCCAGGGCTTCCTTATTCTTCATAGTTTTAGTCTCTAGCTACTAATTGAAGGGATTGTCAGAGTCCAGAAGTGCTCCTTCTCTTCCCTACCCTCCAACCTGTCACTTGCAATTTTTATGAATTTCCTCTAATGTAGTCCCTTAGCCTCTGGGCTCCCATTTCTGAAAATGCTGCTCTGGTTCCACCCATGTCAGCTAGGACGCAAAACCCACCTGTTTCACTGGTTCACACACGCACACGCACACACACACGCACACACACTCTCTCTCTCTCTCCCCCCCTCCCCCCCTTTCTCAAGCATTTCAGGAGGTAACTCTTGAAGATGTGATGAGTCATAGGGAAAGGCCTTGCCTTAAGAACACTTGATTTTCTGCCCTTTCACTGGTTCCCTCTCCCTCTTTGTCTTTTTCTTTTCTCCTACTCTACTTCTCTCTGCAGTAACTACTGCACCCCTCCTGATTTGGAGCAGAACAGTTCTGCCACACAGTCAGACCTTAAGGAATCTCACCTTTTCATTTTTGAAAACCTCTAGGCAATTGTTATGATACCAGAAATATACAGTCTGGTTTCCAAGAGATTCTGATGCCAGTGTTATAAATTATCACCAATCCCCCTCCTTCCCCTTGCTATAAATATTAGAAGTATACACTTTTAAATAGCTTTTCTAGTGCATGAGGAATTGATATTTCATGCGCTCAGCAGGTATTTGAGTAACTACTCTGCAAGACACTAAGTGCTTGGATACAAAGAGACTAAGTCATAGGTTCTCAACTTGGGGAACTGGAGGTAGATGAGACGAACGAGTATATAGTCAGGTGGAGTCAGATTCAAATCACACTTCAAATTGCTGTGAAGGTGTAGGTAGACTGGGCAATTCTATAATATACAGCAAAAGATAAGTGTGCCAGGAGAGATACAGAAAAGGTGGCCAGGATGGGGGTGTGTGTGTGGCATGTCGTATTTGAGCTGCACCTTGAATGGGATGGATTTGGAGGTGCAGAGAAAGAGGAGGGTAGTCTGGAGAGGATGGGAGAGTATTCCTGGTTGAGTGACTTGCTTGGTCAAAAGAATTGGGCCAGGAGAATTTACTGTACATTAAAGAAGCTATTGGTATATGGCTGTTGGGGAGTGACTGGATGTGTGGTTAAGTCCTTTGGGGCTAGATTGGCCTAATCTTGTGAAGGACTCCCTGCCTGATCTGGTATTCAGCCTAAGTGTGTGATAGCTGCTTATTTTTTTAATGGATTCTTATGGAAGTATATATATCTTTTTTTTCTTGGCAAAGACCTTCCATTTGTATTTGGACCCAGTTGTAGGCTGGCTTAAGCAAAAATGGGGCTCCCATAAGGAATCAGGAAGTCTTGTGGTACCAAAAGAGGCCTTTAAAAGGAGTTTGGAATGAAGGACTAGAAGTTATCCAGATTTTCTTCAGCTTCTCCTCTTTGTGCCTCCATGCCATTCTTTCTTAAGACCTACTTCCTCTGATTTTGTGCTCCTTGGTTAGGCTGAAGATGCCCATATCGTATCTTCTAGCTTACTCTTACAGGTCCAGTCACTCAAAGGAGTCTTGACCCTTTGGTCCCAATTCTGAATACCTGGGGAAGGGATGAATTGTGTCAGGGACCCATCCTTGACACATTGGCTGTGGCCAGGTACAAAGCCATGTTGTACATAGCTGTCTAATAAGATTTAGTATTTTCCACTTCCTCTGCTGACACCATGCTGTAATTTAGCATGGTAGAAGGAGCATTGTGTTTGGAGGTAGTCTGCCTAGGGCTTGCAGCTTAGCCCTGCCACTTACTAATTTTGTAATCTTGGTCAACATGATTTTTTCTAGGCTTTGTTTCCTCATCTGTAAATTGGGGCTAATATTACCTACTTCATTCAACAAGTAATAGTTTAGAGGGAGGTACTGTGTTCTAGTGTGCACCTGGAGGGTTAAAACCTCCCTGGGTTCAACTTCTGATTCTGTGTCTTATTAGCTTGGTGATCTTTGGCAGGTCAGTCAGGTTGTGAGTCCCACTATATTCATCTGTAGAGGAACAGACTTTTTTTGTTTTTGTTTTTGGAGGCTGGCCTGAATGGGGATCCGAGCCCAGACTTTGTGTTATAACACTGTGCTCTAACCAACTAAACTAACTTGCCAGCCCCAGTTATTCAACTTTAAGTTCAAACAGTCTCTGTACCTCACAATGTTTTTCCAAGGCTCAAAAGACCACAAAGTGAAATTTTGTGACTGTGATATGCTTACACATATATGAGTCAGAAGAAAGTAAATGGCATTAGGAAGAATATTTCCTTGTGAAGTATTCTAATAAGTCATACATTTCCATGGTAACTTGACAGATCTTAAAATAGCCTGTATTTCAAGCTTTATTTTATTTTATTTTATTTTGCAGCTGCCTGGTACAGGGATCCGAACCCTTGACCTTGGTGTTACAAGGCTGCGCTATAACCAATTGAGCCAAACGGCCAGCCCCTAACCTGATTTAAATTTAAAAATTTACTTTCATATTCAGAAAAAATAATGTTCTTTGTAGAAAATTTTTTTTGTGTGTAAAATTTTTATTTATTTATGTTTTATTATTACACAAAGTATACATTTTTTGTGGCCAGTTACCAATTTCTCCCTAACTCCCTCCCTTTGTAGAAAATTTAAGCAACCTTAAAAAAAAATCTGAAATCTGTCACCCAGAAATAACCATTTTCTTTTTCTAATTCACACAAGTAATTCATGCTCATGAAGTAAATTAGTAATGACATAGAAGTAAACAAAAGAATCTCCTGAAATTCTATCACAAAGGAGTAGTCACTACCTTGAATATAGTCCTTTCCTTATTCTTTTTGACAATGTGTACTTTTCTTGCGTACTTTCTAAGGAATGTTTTGATGTTCAGATTGTCCTGAAAAGGTGATAGATCTAAGGAAACTGATTTATTGCTTTTTCTTTTTTTTTTTTTTTTTTTTTTAACTTTTTTTTTGCGTACTTTCTAAGGAATGTTTTGATGTTCAGATTGTCCTGAAAAGGTGATAGATCTAAGGAAACTGATTTATTGCTTTTTCTTTTTTTTTTTTTTTTTTTTTTAACATTTTTTTTCCTACAAGTAATGATGTGAGTGAAAACCAGTGATTGTAGGTATATTCCCTTTTCTAGTCTTGTGAGAAAAAAGGTTTTCCTCCTTAACTCAGAAGTCAAAGTTGTATTTTTTTGAGAGATCTGAAGAATGAGTGATTCATGTGGACAGTTTTATGTCTCAGGAATAATTTAATGTTTTCTGAAATATCAGCGGATAAAGGTGAATAATACTGTAATGAACTCCTTAAACCTTTACTGGTCATTTCTTCCTTGTGGGGGCAATAGGAGGGAGGGTTCCTTTGTCTTTAGATAAACGAAAGACATAAATAATATGAATTAGAGAATTATTTAAAGGGGAGTAAATGAATATATTTATATTTTTAGTAGATTTTTTTCCTACTTAAATTTAATAGTTCACTGATCTAAACTGGAAATTGGTTTTTTGTTTTGTTTTGGGATTTAAGATTCTCAAGGTTTTGATACTTTTTTTTTTCCTTTTTGTCTTTTTTTGTGTCCGGCAACGGATCGCAACCCTCAGTGTCGCGCCCGTACCGGACCGGGACCGGCAACGGGATCGCAACCCTCGGTGTCGCGCCCGCACCTCGCTCAGCCAGTGAGCGGGAACCGGTCTGTATGTGGGATCCGAACCCTCGGTGGGAGCGCCGCCGCGCTTGCAAGCGGCGCACTGTAGCAGTGCGCCACCGGGCCGGCCCCAAGGTTTTGATACTTTTGATACTTTTCCTTTGAGAACAACTGATTTTTTTTTTGTTCTTCCATATTTTTCCTTTATCTTTGAGACATGGATTCCTTTTAAAAGTTTGTTCTGTGTACTATTTTTTCTAATTAAAAAAGAAATGTATTTTTTAATTAAAATACATTTGCTGAATATATAAGAATATTTAATTAGAATATAATTTGCTGAAGAATATTTGGAAAGTACATAAAAGTATAAAGAAGAAAAATCTAATGTATTTTCTTTTTAAAATAGTTATATCATAAAATAGAATTATTATGGTATTTGTGTCTTTTTAAAAATAATGAAATATTTTAAGTATGAAGAGAAGTACGGATGGTAATCTTATGAACACGTAAGTATGTCCCACCCATCTTTGTCAGATCTTTACATTTTGTGCAGTTAGCTTCAGGTCTTTTATTTATTTATTTTTAGCTTTTTTTTTTTCGGCAGCTGGCTGGTATGGAGAATACCTTGAGTTTTGTGTTATCAGCCCCACAGTCTCCCAAGTCTTTTATTTTTTTAAAGAAGTAAACATTATAGATACAGTCAAATTCCTGTTTGTTACTCCTTGCCATCTTGTTTTCCTATCCTTTTGTTTGTTCCTCCCCCCTCCTCTCCCTTTCTCTTCTTCTCTCCCAGAGGTCATTCCTGTGATGTATATATCATATGCAATATATATATTGCATTTAAAAACTTCCCTGAGTGGAACCATACCATACATATCTTTCTGCAACTTGCTTTCTTTGTTTGATCTTAGATTTTTTAGATATAGTTCTGTTGGCCCATGTGACATGTAACTCTTGTTTATAAATTTCTACCGTTGTATGACTCTACCACAATTTCTTTATCCATCCTCCTGTTGATTTTTATTTAGGTCATTTCTATTTTTTTTTGCTTTTACCAATAACCCTGTGGCTATGAACAGTTTCACCATGTGTCCTCCTTGTGCTTCTTTCTCCCTGGGAGAGTTTTTTCCCAGGACAGTGTTATGCAAAGTGTGGTCTGAGGACTAGGGAATTATTTCTTGCAAATAAGGAAGGAACTTGCATCAGAATGTAAATCAACTAACACTGTGAATTTATTTAACATTTCTTATTCTAGTGTAAAACTTTTTCAGCAAAGGAAGAAGTGTTCCTTATCTCTTTGCTAACTAGTGACAGTTGTAGATGGGCTGCTTTGAATAGTAGAATTGCTAGGTTGTGCTTCCTCAATTTTACTAGAGATGACTGTCCCAGAAAATTGTTCTTCAGAGATTGTATCAGTGTGTACCCCATCAACAGTGAAATGGAGTTCCTTTTGGTTTGTTTCTGGTCTTTGCCAACAATTGGTACTGTTAGACTTTAATTTCTTTTTCCTGAAGTGATGGGTACAAAATAATATGTCATTGTTGTATTAATTTTGCATATTTCTGATTAGTGTGATTGGGCATCCTTTTATGTGTTATTTGGTATTTGTGTCTCTTCTCTGAGTTGCCTGCTTATATTCTTTGTCCATTTAAAAAAATTGGATTGATTTGCTTTTTCTTGATTTGCAGGAGTTCTCTAAGTATTCTCTATTTAATTCGTTTTTAGTTAAAAATATTGCAGCTATTCATAGCTTATCTTTTTACTTTATGGTGTGTTTTTTGTTTTATCTGAATTTATTAGCATTTTATGCTTTGTGTTTGAGTTCTAATTTTTTCTTTTCAGTTTTCTTTTAAAAGCTTTAAAATCTTGCTTTTTACACGTTTGTTATTAATTTACCAAAAAGTGATCTTTTGGGCATTTTTTTCTATATGGGTAAACAATTCTTCCACATTTCGTTGAGTAGTCTGTTTTTTCTCCTCTGATTCTCCCCCCCCCCCAACATGAATCAAGCGTTTTATTTAATCATATCAAGGAAACACCTTAAATATTAATTTAAAAACTCAGGCTTATGTCAAACATAGTGCCCTGATAGTTTCCAGAACATTATTTGGAATGCCCATATCCCCAACTAAGATTTAAAAGTTTGGTGATCCACTGCAGGATGTTGAATTAGAACTTCACTCATTGTCATGTTGGATTTCTTGATATCTTGTGATGCTTTCATCACTCATTGGAACAATGAGTTCAGCTTCCTAGGAACATTTGAAAATAGCTGAGAAAAGTTTGCTCAGTAACCTGGTGCCTTCCAGGTTTTTAACTATGAAGAATGTTACTTGTGCAAGTCAGAATCTGATACCAATTAAATGATGGAAGCTTTGCCAATAAACAAGAATATGCTCTTCCACGGCTAGGAAGGGAGACTGCTCCAGCTGACAGGTCCTAAAGATTCATGGAGATCTCTGATTCTCAATGCCATTTTTGTCAATCTCTAGTTTCCATGTATTACCAGTTCTCTTTCCATTGTCAAAGAACAAAATGAGAATGTATTTAAAGATTTCAATTGGCTTTATTGTGATTCTAGAATTGTTATTCCATATAATAGAATAAGTGTTCCGATGAGCTGAGTACTGGTGGTTGGTTTTATAGACAGAAAAAGGTTGAAGAAAGAAGAAACAAAGAATAAAAGTGAATTGGTCATTTCAAAGTTATTTTCCTTGTATGGTGGGGACAGGAAGACAGAACAATGGAAAAATAACTGACTAGTTATCGTCAGGTTATTCTTGTGTAAGGATTAAAGCAGAGGGAACTTCATTATCATACCTAGTGAATATTTAAACTAGCCCGTTTGGGAAATTGGCTGTTAATCTCTTTCTACTGATTTCTCAGGTCAGAGCACAATCTAAGTGGACCTTAGCAGGGGTGACTCCATTTTGATTTTTTAGTCTGGTCTTTTGGGGCCTAGTGCAGGAACTTAGTCCATAACAATGACCTCCTCTAGTTTTATTTGACACCGTGTTCTCTGTTTTAATCTATTGATTTATTTGTGTATCTTTACTTCACACAATCTTAATTACTATAGCTTTATAAAAAGTCTTGAAATCTGGTAGGGCCACTTCTACCTCATTTTTGTTGAAAAAGTTATTCTTGGCTTTTTGCTATTCCATATTCAGTTCCATTCATATTCCATATGAATTTTTCTTTACTTCACACAATCTTAATTACTATAGCTTTATAAAAAGTCTTGAAATCTGGTAGGGCCACTTCTACCTCATTTTTGTTGAAAATTATCAAAGTTATTCTTGGCTTTTTGCTATTCCATATTCAGTTCCATTCATATTCCATATGAATTTTGATGCTCACGAAGAACTCTGTTGCCTGTAGAGAATATTTGGTTGTGGGGGGCTTGCTGTCTTTGCAGTATTGAGTTTGTGGGCATTAGTGCGGTTTACCAGATGTTTTCTGTTTTCTGGGCACAAAATTCTATCTTGTTAACATCAGGATTTTATTTAAAAATATAATTTTCTGTCTGGTGTCTTTTTGGTCAGGGACAGGGTAGGGGACATGCAATTTGTTTTGCCGGTGAGTTGAGCAGAAGGATTGGGGTATGGCACCAGCCAGCAGTGTTCAAGATGGTGTTGTCTCTGTCAACTCGACTGCAGTGAGCGGAGCCCTCCATCTCACCTGTGATTGATGAGTAGTGTAAGTTAGAAACTTTGTTTGTTTTTTTTTTTTTTTTTCTTTTTCCGTGTCCGGC
>NW_007729188.1:145353-181103 GCF_000696425.1 Galeopterus variegatus
GCAACGGGATTGCAACCCTCGGCGCTGCACCCGCACCTCGCTCAGCCAGTGAGCGGGAACCGGTCTGTATGTGGGATCCGAACCCTCGGGCGGGAGCACCGCCGCGCTTCCCAAGCGGCGCACTTATCCAGTGTGCCACCGGGCCGGCCCGAAACTTTGTTTTTTTAAGCCATGGAGATTTTGATGTTATCACAGAATAACCTATCCTGACTGATAGAGAAATCCATGAATGTTGTTACTCTTCTCCATTTATTACTTGGCATTAGCCAAACCTAACAGGTTAAAGGTATAGTCCTCCACAGGACTGTGCTCACTTCATACACTGCCCACACGTTCAGGTAATCCCAGGGCCACCCTCACTTCTGACCATCTGGCTGCAAATTTGGGGGTTCCCATCTGACTCCCTCAGGTTAAGTAATTTGCCAGAATGACTCAGAACTCATGCAAGTCCTATACTTATAATTACAGTTTTATAGCAAAAGGATACAAGTTAAGACCATCCAAAGGGAGAGATATGTAGGGCAATGTCTGGGAGTGTAGCAGATGCAAAGCTTCTGTTGTCCGGAATTGCTCTCCAAGCGTATCAGTATGTGATGATATGCACAGAGTATTGCTGATTAGGGAGGCTCACCAGAGCTTTGGTGTCTATGGTTTCTATTGACCAGGCATGATTGATTGAATAGTTGCCCCTGTGACCCAATTTCTAGCCAATCCCTTATCATCTAGCCTGGGGCTGCAACCTTCTAATCTTATGGTTGTTTTGTGAGTTACTTTCTTAGCCTAAGCTCTCAGGTGTGGTTAGAGGGGCCCACCATGAACAACAAAGGTACTCGCCTCACTGGGGAAATTCCAAGGGTTTAGAGGTTACCTCCTTGGAACAGCAACAAAAGTCAGCCAAATTCTTTATTACATAATAATATGAAAACTACACATATAATATGAGAACTGTATATAATATATGTTTCACATGCACATTTCACCCTCACAACATCCTTGTGGAGCAATCTTGTGCTGTTCTTTATAAATGAGGAAAATAACCTTAGAAAGGTTTAGTTTAACTAAAACCAGTAACTCATGTCTGACATGAAAATATCGGTCCATTGGCTTCATTATAGACCCTCAAGAGAATCATTAGTTGGGCTTTCACATGGTTATATTAATAATAATTATGAATTAAATGAATTAATAATTAAATGAATAAGTGCCCATTTAAAATTGCTCCCATAATATATGTAAAGGAGGTATTTTATAATTTTTTACATATATATAATTTTTTTTGGCAGTTGGCTGGTATGGGGATCAACATTTTGTAATTTTTTAATATGTTTTCCATGCGTGTATATATATGCACACACAAAATCTAGATGCTTCCTTTGACAGAAATTCTCCTTAATTGGTTGATATGAAATAAAGGATATTTACCTAAATTATATTTGTAACTGAAGATTTGGAAAACTTTGGCTGATTGAGGGTACTTCAGAAAGTTCATGGAAAAATTAAATTAAAAGTTAATACAAATCTTTCCATGAACTTTTTGAAGTACTCTCATATATGTTTGTGTTTTTTTAGTCATTAGGAACTGGTGTAAATACTATGGGGGCTGGTGGCTCTACAGCACCACCAGGTAGCATGTGATGACGAATGGCTTGAGCAAGAGAGAACCAAGCTTCTCATGCACTTTCCTTATAAAGCCATCAGAACCATGCCCATTACTCCATGAATGGATCAGTGCATTCACAAGGGTACAGTCCTCACAATCTAATCTCCTCTTAAAGACCCTATTTTTCAGTTACCATAATAGGATTTCCCACCTTCTTAACACTGTCACAGTGGAGATCAAGTTTCTAGTACATGGAACTTTGGGGGACTCATTCAGCCCATAGCATTTACCATATTCTCCACATCCTTCTTAGACTTCCACTCATTCCTCTACCTTATATAGTTTACCTTTGCCTTTGACACTTCATTGAAACTGCTTTAGCCAAGGTCAGGTGTGAAATCTCTATTGCTAAAAGCACTGGATTCTTTTCAGATCTTATCTTGCATGATCTCTTTGCATAATTTGAAATGATTGTCATCTCCTTGGAAAATCTTTCTTGCCTTAATTCTTCTGACCCCACACTCAGTTTTCTTCTCTATTTTCGTTTGTTTCATATCGTTCCCTTTTTCAGACTCTCCTTCCTCTATCCTTAGATGCTGTTGTTCTCGAGCAATGTGTCCCAGGCCTTCTGTTATTTTCTTTCTACGTGCATTTATCATATACATGTGAGGTAAACCTACACAACATCCATGCCTCTTCCTTCTTCACTCTTTATACCCATGGCCACCAACCTCTGGCACATAGTAGAGTTTCAATAAGTACTTAATGAGTGAATGAGTGACCTAGATAGGGGAGTAAGTGCTTCACGGTGAAAGTAGGAGCATGCTGGACCTTGAAGGAGGAGAGAATTTAGATGAGCAGGGAGGAGGAGGAAGAAGTTTTGCAATTTGTCCCATTTAGTGTTAGCTTCTTACACATAGTAGTGAGCTTTCTCTAGTGTTGTTTTCCGACCTTTGAAATTGTGTATTTTTCCATTTTGTAATAAGTATTGCCTGAATGAGACATATTCTTATGAACCTTTGGACATTCTCTCAAACAGAACTCCCTGTATAAGGTGTAGTATGGGTGTATAGTATAAGTGGTTTATAGAAAATTGGCTCATTGTTGTAGGCAGTTGCATGGTGTAGGCAAGGATTTTTAGACTGAAGGTCAGAAGACTCCATTCTAGTTCTTACTCTGCTGCTAATTACCTCTGTGACTTTAGGTGAATCCTTAAAACTCACTGTGCTTTTTTATATTAATCTTTCGGTCCTTTCTAACTCTGTAAGTCCCGTACCAATCTTTCTTTATGTGGGTTTCAAAATAATTTTTTTTCTTGACTTGGATAGTAGTTACATGAATGTTTATAATAATTCATTAAACTGTGTACTTATATTTTTTATGTTTTTCTCTGTGTTTATTTCACAATGAAAAAGATTTAAAAACCTGATGGAAGACTGTTTCCTACATCCTTACATTTACCAAAAGAAAATTCCAGATGGATCAAAGACTTGAATGCAGAAAGTAAAATTATAAATGTACTAGGAGAAAACAGATATATGTGTCAGGGGTCTCTAAGACCAACCCCAGGTTCAGCAGTTCTCTAGGAGGAGTCAGCGTATATTTGTACTCCTGGCTAAGATTTATAGCAAAATCACCAAAGGGAAAAGGCATATTGGTAAAGTCTGGAGGAAATCAGGTGCAAGCTTCTAAGAGTCCTCCCAGTGGAGTCACACAGGATATGCTTAGTTCCTGTAGCAATGTGTTGTGACAACACATGTAAAATGTATGAAATGTCTATCAGGGATGCTTATTAGAGACTCAGTGCCTAAGGTTTTTATTTGGGGCTGGTCATGTTGGTACCTTCTGCTTAAGGTGTACCAAAATTTCTCCCAGAAGGAAAGCTGGTGTTCAGCATAAACCATATTGTTTGTCCAAACAGTTTAGGCACCGTGAGCCACGCTTACCCGTTCTGGGTATGGTGGGAACCCTCCCGAAGTTGAAGTTTTCAGATGCCAGCAAAGGGCCAGCCTGGGCAAGTAGGCCTTTCTACAAGTAGCAGTCTCAGGTCTGCCATGTTAATTCTTTTCTGCACAATGCAATATTTTTAATAATCTTGCAGTGAAAAAGGCATTTCTAAGCATGATTAGAAACTCTCAGAAGCCATAAAGGGAAGGAATGGTAAATTTAAGTACATTTGAAAAACTTAAATATGGAAAAGGAAAAAAGTGTTATGGAGTCAGAAGACAGACTAGAAAAAGCTATTTGTAACATACACGAGAAAAGGGGGAGATTTTCCCCCCCAATATGTAAAAGCTGTTACAAATCAGCAAGTAAAAAGAATAATGTAATTTGCTGATGAAGATAGTTCAAGTGACTTCTAAATATCTGAAAAGATACTTTACCTCAAGAAAAAAATAGACAAAAAATGAAACAACAGTGTGATCCTTTTCATCTATCATATTTGGCTAAGACTGATGAATTACAGTCTCAGTAAGATTGATTACTCAGTGTAGGAGAGGGTATAGGGAAATTGATATCACATTTCCTGCTGGTGGCATAGGTTAACATAGCCTTTCTGAAGGGCATTTTTACAAAATCTGTTAAACTTGATGACACTTCCTACCCTTCGACTCAGTTCCATTTCTAGGGTTTTAGCTTACAGAAACCCATACAAGCTCACAGATGCATATGGATAAGGATGTTTTTTGGAGCGTTGTTTGTAGTAAGTAGTATAATGCTGGTAATAACACAAATAGTTAAATTATACTACTTCATAGACTAAGGGGTTATTTGAAATATATATCATAACACTATTATAACTTTCTAAAATCTGAAAAGTTCTGAGGCATATTCTAAGGGTTTCAGATAAAGGATTTGTGTTTTTTTTTTTTTGTCCTTTTTGTGACCGGTAAGGGGATCGCAACCCTTGGCTTGGTGTCGCCTGCACCGCACTCAGCCAGTGAGCGCATCGGCCATCTCTATATAGGATCTGAACCCATGGCGGGAGTGCATCTCAGCGCCACACTCTCCCGAGTGCGCCACAGGCTCGGCACTAAAGGATTTGTGTTAATTAAAAGAAAGAAAAGGCAAACTGTAAAATAGTATGTGTCATATTCCAGTTTTGGTGTTAAATAATGTTACTGTAGGAATAGGAAGAAATAATAGTACAGAACATATTCCCCACATTTAACAGTGATTAACTGAGGGTACGGTAATGTCTCTAATTTTCTCCTAAGTGAAATTAGCTTGATAAGAGTTTGCATAGATAAATAACATCAAAATTGCAGGGAGGATGGAACTTGCCTCTTACTCTGAGGTAATACTTGTCCTTCTCTGATGACCTGGAAAATCTTAGATCCAACAACTTTTTCAGTTGAGTCCTTAGGAAACGTAGACTTGAGTTTTAGATTCCTTTTGAATTTTCAGAACTTTTGGTTCCGTCCTTCTTGTTTTTGAATAGACCCTTTTGTGGTCCTTTGCCTAATTTTGTTTGTCACTTTCACAAGGCTGTGTTTCCAGAGCTTAGGGTAAAGGACAGTGTTCGTATTTCTTCTGTCTCTGAAAACGGGATTCAGGGACCATACTAGTGCTAAGTCTTTGCTCTTTATTTTGCTAACTTTGACAGGTTGAAAAATGTAGTCATTGGGTATATATGTACATATTGACATTTCTTCCTTTTTATGAAGTTTGAACATGTATCTTTTATTTAAGTATAAATGTGTCTCTAAAGATGACCTAACAGCATTGCACTGATCCTCCTTAGAGGATGTAGGCTTTAACTTCTTCAGGTGTGCTCAGCCTGCTTCAGAGGGCTGAAGTACATGTGGTGTTTGGTGCCTTTTCTTCCTATTCCCACATTTCTTCCATAAATAATTTTATTATGTCTAAGATGTATTTTCCTTTCTCATGAGGGAGAGTAGAAAGTGTTAGGTATGATAGTGGGGTTTCATAGGAAGCACCCAAATGATTGTATGAAAAATGAAAGGGACCAGACATTTCTCTCTTTTTTTTTTTAAGCTTTGGCACAGATTCTCTAGGTCAGCGTGTTATGAAAAATTTAGTTTTCTGCCGTTGTCCACAGAACAATTCTTCTACAGTTCTTGTAGCTCAAATTTGTAGGCAGTTTTCACTGCCTATGGTCTGTAAGACACTAGGCAGATAGGTGCTCCTTACCTGAAACTTCCACAAATACTGTGGGTTGAATTCACTGCTCCTGAGAACTCCTTTCACAGCAACATTCAGTATTTGTCAAATAGAAACATTGGTCTGGTAATCTCAGAGACAACCTGCTTGCCTTTCCTGCCTTCCTTTCTTGTTCTTTTCTTCCTTTATTATGAAATTTTAAAACAAAATTTGAGACTTGATTTGGATTTCACCAGTTTTTCCATTAATGGTCCTCCTTTTTCCCGAGGATTCTATCCAAGGCACTATTGAGTGGTCATGTATCCCAGGTTCCTCTGGTCTGGGACAGTTTCCTAGTCTTTTCTTGTTTTTCATGATCTTGAAAGTCTTGAGGAGTATTGGCCAGGTGTCCTACAGAATGTCTCCCAATTTGGGTTTTTCTGTTCTTTTTATACTCATGATTAGATTGGGGTAATGGGTTTTTGGAACGAATATCAAAGAGATGAAATGTCTTTCTTGTCATGTCATATCAGAGGTACATGATTACCCATGTGACATCACTGATGTTAACCTTCACTGGGTTTTCAGTTTTCTGAACTGTAAAGTTGACATTTTCCCTTTTCTGTATTCAGTTCTTTGGAAGCAGTCACTAAATATAGTCTACCTTCAAGGGTAGGAAGGAGGCAAGAATTAAGCTTCACCTCCTGTAGTGGTAAGTGTCCACATATACATATATATATTTTTTTTTTTTCCTTTTTGTCTTTTTTCATGTCCGGCAACGGATCACAACCCTCAGTGTCGCGCCCGTACCGGGACCGGCAAGGGGATCGCAACCCTCGGTGCTGCGCCCACACCTCGCTCAGCCAGTGAGCGGGAACCGGTCTGTCTGTATGTGGGATCCGAACCCTCGGCGGGAGCGCCACCGCGCTTCCAAGCAGCGCACTGTAGCAGTGCGCCACCGGGCCGGCCCCCACATATATTTTTAATTCTTCTATAAGAAAGATTTTTTCCTTTTCTGTTTTTTAAATCATTCAGTCATTTATTTATATCACTATGGGCTCATGTAAATTTATACTTTTATTTATAATCTAGTACTATGTTATTTATTTCATTTCTCCATTTGTTTCAGCTTTGGCCATTAGCTCTTTCAGGTTGGTTTCTGTATCCCTTGGATATGTGCTATGTCCCGTTTCCTTTCTGGCACTATAGGGTGTTTCAGGCTCATCTTGTTTTTTCCCTGTCCAAAGCCCTAGAATCACCCATTTTTCCAAGGAGCCTGATTCCTTTTACTGGAGGATGGTACTTAAAAATATGATCGGTTCTGGGTGGTGAGTGTGCTTGTTGCTTATTGCTATCAGGGTGTTGTTTCTTCTGGCCCTCTCAGGATCAATTGATCTGTCTGTCTGTCTATTTATCTATCTATTTATCTATTTATCTATCTATCTATCTTCTTCCTTCTTTTAGAAAATTATTATGGGAAATTTCAGGCAAACACAGAAGCAATTCTCAGTATCTTTTATGAATCTTGAATAATTATCAAATAGTAGCCAATCTTGGTTTCACTTATATGACCCCTCTGCATTGTCTCTCCCTTCATTGTTTAAAGTAAATCCCAGTAACTGTATTATTTCACCTGCAAATATTTCAATATTTATCTTTCTTTTTTTGGAGGGGGTGGGTGGCTGGTATGGGGATTTGAACCCTTGACCTTGTTATCACACCCTTCTCTAACTGGCCAGCCTTAGTTTTTATCTCTAAAAAATAAGGACTCCTTTAAATATATTTTTAAATCGAGGTATAGTAGATACAGTAGAAATTATGAAAGTGTGGAGCTTGATGGAATTTTATAAATGTATATATCTCTGTAACCATCACCCGGCTTGAGATATAGAACATTTCTAGCCCCCAGAAGACTCCCTAATTGCCATTGGTAATTTTTGTAAGAACCTTTAAAAAACAAACAACTACAATACCATTATAGCACCTAAAAAATTGGCAATTATTTCTTAAATATCTAGTCATTTATGTAGTTCACCTCTTTTTTTTTTGGCAGCTGCCTGTAGTTTCCCCTCTTATCCCCACCTTTCCCCTGCTGCTGCAATGTATTGGCTGAAGAAGCAGGGTTGTTTGCTCTATAGTTTATCAAAGTCTGGGTTTTGCTGAGAGCATCCTTATGGTATCTTTTTTTTTTTTTTTTAAAAAAGATGACCGGTAAGGGGATCTCAACCCTTGGCTTGGTGTTGTCAGCACCACGCTCAGCCAGTGAGCCAACTGGCCATCCCTATATAGGATCCGAACCCGTGGCCTTGGTATTATCAGCACCACACTCTCCCAAGTGAGCCACAGGCCAGCCCTCTTATGGTATCTTTTAACATGTTTCTCTCACAGTGGCTTTCTTGGGGGAAACTTTCTCTCATTTTCTGGTTAGGTAACCCCAACATAGTAATGGGCAGTGATTTTGTCTTTGGAGAAACTTCATCAGTAAGATGGTTTCACCAAAAATACATTGTCCCAGGCATCTGGTTAAAGTTCTTCTGTCTTGCTCTACTAGCTAGTTCTACAAGTTTTCTTCAAAATCTTATATTCTTTCCAGCATTCGAGTCCTTTAGAAAAACTGAATAACTTTGTATGTAGGAGAAAATTTTGTTATTCTTGGCTTTGTTTTCCTCCCTTCTAGAGGTTAAGTGACCAGGACAGGTGTAAGATAGTACAGTTAACTTTCTTAGTGTTATTTCATAGCTGTGTCAAAATCATCTCTGTACAGGGCTAGCTATGGTTAAACTTCTGACTGAAGGATCTGCAGTACAGAAAAAAGGATTAAGCTGTAAAAATAATTAGTCTCAGTTGTGTTTATTTGCTAAGTTCTCTTTTTTCTTCTTATATTATAGATCAGCTTGAACGGGTCTTTTTACGACTTGGCCATGCTGAGACAGATGAACAACTACAGAATATTATATCTAAGTTCCTTCCTCCTGTTTTGCTCAAACTGTCCAGCACCCAAGAAGGAGTACGCAAAAAGGTAAGCATAGGCTGGCTGGTCAGCTCAGTTGTTTGGAATGCGGTACTGATAACACCAAGGTCCAGGGTTCGATTCCTGTATTGGCCAGCTGCCCGCCCCCCCCTCGCCTTCCCCAAAGGTAAGCATGTTGGGGCAGTTAGGGAAATTAAATGGTGTATGAATGGATACATATTATGAAGTGAGTTTTCTGTTTCCATCGTTGAAATCTGGGTTCATGATCCTAATTATGGCCTTTCAAGATAGAGTCTAGAACTAACTTTCATGATTTGAAAGTAGCTTTTATATGCTCAGCACAGCTGCATTTAGTACCAACTGTACACTTGGCAGTGCCAGATAATAGAACTGAGATAATTATTCTGGAATATGTTGTAGGCTTGATCTAAAGTCCATGCCCCTGATTCCAGTATGAATGTCAGGTGGTAATGGGGCAAAAATATTATTTAATCATTGTCCAACAGTGAATATAATCTTAATTAAAAGTAAGTAAATTTTTTTAAAGAAAAATAATTGTTGTATAGCTACTGTTGTAGGATTCTGCAAAGTATTGTTATAAAAGGTTGCATAACTGTCCTGTCAATATTTTGCAGGCTGGCCGGTTAGCTTAGTTGGTTAGAGCACACCTTGTAACACCAAGGTGGTCAAGGGTTCAAATCCCCATACCAGCCTGCCATTAAAAAAAACTCAAAAAACAAAAAACACTCCAAATTTTCTTTTCTTTCTTTTATTTTTTTCTTAAAGATAATTTATTATATATATATGTGGGATATAGAGTTGACTTTGAATAGTTGTATATGATGTATGATGGTCAGATCACCAAATTTTCTTTTTTTTTTTTTTTTTCCTTTTTGTCTTTTTTACTGACCGGTAATGGGATCGCAACCCTTGGTGTCGCGCCCGTACCGGGGACTGGCAACGGGATCGCAACCCTCGGTGTTGCGCCCGCACCACGCTCAGCCAGTGAGCGGGAACAGGTCTCCACATGGGATCCGAACCCTCGGCGGGAGCACCGCCGTGCTCCCAAGCGGCGCACTCTCCAGTGCGCCACTGGGCTGGCCCACCAAATTTTCTTTTTTAACCTAACTGTTCTACATGGAACATTTTCCCCATTGATTTGTAAAATAGATTATTGTTATTCTTCCAGTGTATTTCTAATAGACCTTCTGGTCTTTGAGCTATTGTCATGTTTCATCTCTTAGACTGTTCTAATTGATTGGCAGTGACTTCCTGGAAGTCTGCCCTTAGAGGGATTCTGAGGCCAGATTTGGGTTCAGTGTGGAAAGAGTATCTGTAAGAATGTCTGTTATGTTTGCAGGAAGGAATGGACATTCTTGTCATATGCTTGACATGCTTGCTGCTAATCCTTCTTTGCTGAGATAGATGTGTGTTTGATCATGTCACTCTCCTATTTAAAACCTTTCTATGGCCTTCAGTTATCCACATGATAGCAAGTTCTAAAAAGCCCTTCATGAATTGATTTCTGTTTACTTAGCTTTATCAGTCTCATTATCATTTAGCAGATATTTACTGAATGCCTTCTATATGCCAGGTGTTGGGATATGTTGGTGAATGAAAAAACATGTAGTTGGGGAGACTGGTGTTAATCAGTCAAATAAGTACATAATTATAATTTGTGATACTTGCTAAGATGGAAAAGGAAAGGATTCTGTGAAATAGTATATCTGGGGACTTGATTTAGACTGAGTGTGGGGCGTAAGGGAGGCCTGTGTGGTGTGCAGGAAGTAGCCAGGTGAGAGATGGGGAGACCATCACAGGGAAACCCCTGTGCAGGGTTCTGAGCTTGGAAAGAGTATGATGCTCATAGGGAATTAAAGAAGGCCACAGTAATGCCCTCAGTGCATGAGAAGAAGAGTGATAGGAGGAATTAAAAATAAATTTATCATAAAAAAGCATGTAATTGTGTGCATGATAGTCTATCACCATCAATAATTATTTTCCATAGAGTCCTAGGAATCAGCCTACATTAGAATGTAAGAAGAGGGCTTTTCCTTTAGCCTGGTTCCTCCTGATACTTTTCTCCTGTCTAGCTGTATAACAGATCTGGATCAGGAAGGAAGTTTAGACGAAGTATGGATGGTAACTCAAGTTTCTAGGTTCTTGTATCATGTCTCACACTGACAAACACTTTAGCTAACTTGAGCTCAACTATCATTGTTTGAAAAGGTTAAAAAAAATGGGTTCTTTTGGACCCTAGGGAAGACTAATTAAAGAAAAGGGGGAGGGCCTGGAGTTCATCTCTTTTTTTTTTTTTTTGGTGGCTGGCTGGCACGGGTATCCGAACCCTCACACTTGGTTTTAACCCCGTGCTCTAACCTACTGAGCTAACTGGCCAGCCCTGGAGACATATCTTGTCTATGTCACTTGCTGGCTTAGTGTCCTTGGACAAGTTACTTCACTTCCCTGAAGCCTCTGCTTCCTCATCTGTAAAATGGGAATGATGACACCACCTTAGTGGTGGTTGTGAAAATCAATAAGGAATGCAAAGTGCTACTACGTACAAGCACACAGCACATAGAAACTATTTGATAAATGTTACCCATTTCATTACTATTTTTATCTTTCATTTAGCAAACATTGATTATAGATTTGCTTTTATTTTTAAACATGATTCACCTGTTTCATTATTGCTTTAGATTCCTTGAAACTCTTGTGTCACTGTAGAACATCCTTCAGCTGTCTTTAGGGCTAGAGCAGACATTTCAGAAATGATGGAGAACAGTGTAGACCTGGCCCTCCAGAACAGTTATCTTAAACTCTTGAGCTTTTCTTAGGTGAGGCTTTGTAAAAAAACAAAAAAACTTTAATTCTTAATGCTCAAATTCTTACTTCTCCTCTCTTAGATAATCTCTCCGTTGTAGTAAGATTGAAGCCATTTGATATAATAAGCCTCCGTACCTTCCTTTCTACCCATAGGAACTGTTGACTTAATTCCTATTTCTGTTCTCTTTTCCCACTTAAAGAAGCAGCAGCTTGTTATTTCCTTCTTAAATTTCTTAGTAGTATCAGATAATCTTCAGAGTAAAGTAAAAATGCCTCAGCATTTTTCCAGAATCCTTTTATAATCTGGACCCTGCTTTTTATGAACTCTTACCACTCTGGGCTTCAGTCAGATGCAGTGTGCATGTTCTCTTGGATTCCTATACCTTCTTATAACTGATTCTCTGCTCGTAATTCGTATGGTGTTCAGGACTCAGTGCTCCCGTCATTTTCTCCCTGAAGTCCTCCTTGATCTGGCAGATGCTTTCTCTTCTGGAAACCCATAGTATCTTGTACATTTCTCTTCTTGTAGTATTCATGGTGTTTTGCAATCATTTGTTCTCAGGTTTTCTGGGGGACTGTGCTTTAGTTAGGCCCAACTTGGATCTCAACTTTGGTTAACTAAAGGATTAACTAAAAATAAATTTACTAGTAAAACCCTGGTGCATGGATTCTTGGGGGATAGCATTTTTGAACAAGACTCTGATATTTTGTATTCTCCTTTTCTTGGATATCAATTTATGTCCTTTAGAAGAACAAAGTAGGTACTCTTTACTAATATAAGTAATATCTGAGAATTGAATTTGTTTTAAAGATGTGATCGATAACTTCAGTTCCTATCTCTCTGCATTTTAGGTAATGGAACTGCTGGTCCATCTGAATAAACGTATAAAAAGCCGCCCCAAGATACAACTCCCAGTAGAGACACTGTTGGTTCAGTATCAGGACCCTGCTGCAGTTTCCTTTGTCACAGTGAGTGTTATCTTGGAATATTTTCTGACTTCTAGTAAGTTTTTTTCCATAACATTTATCAGATGTCATCAATGTGTTGACAAACTTAGAATTTCACCTTAGACTACTTCTAAATGAAACATGAGATGTTTTTCTTTAAATGACACACCGTTTTTCCACTGAGTACTGATCCAGAGGAAATACTACTTTAAAGGAAATGGTAGGAACAGGATAATGAATGGCCATTTACACTGGGCAAAGGAATGTTGGTGAAATGACTTGTCAGGTATGTTGGTATATAAAAGAATTGATTTGATTTTTAGTAAGAGATTATATGAGACAAGTCTGAATAGAGAGAAGAGAAGGGTTATATAGCACAGGCATAAATAAAGGGAGATAATAGGGAAAAAAAAGGAGTAAAATATCAAGAGGAGAATATGAAGGCTTGAATAAGAAAAACTACTGGGGCTGGCTGGTTAGGTCATTTTGTTAGAGCGTAGCGCTGATAACACCAGGGCTTAAGGTTCAGGTCTCCGTGTCAGCTGGCCAGCTACCAAAACGAAAAACAACAAAACAAAACAAAAAAGAATTAAAAACTGCTGTGTTTCTGATGTGTATATTCAGAAAGTTTTCCTTTTTAAAAGTGGAGTAAAATTGAGGCTGGTAAGACATATTAAATTGTTGTCTTCATGAAAATTACATGTAAAAAATGGTAATGCTGTGGGATCATAGGTGATGTTCTTTTCCTAGTTCTTGTAGTTCTTAGCATTGAGGCAAAATCTGCTGAATCTTGTCTAACATCTGGAGTCACAAACCTTTTGGAGTCACTTCCTTGTCCAGACATTTTGTCTGTTCCTATTCTGGATATACAGCTTCATTATAAGTGTTATTTTCTTTAAGCAAATGGAAACACTGTGTGCCAGTAAAAATGCCAAGTAGAATGTATTTAAAGGAATAATCTTATGAAGTTTGTTCACTTTAGTGGAGAATCCTTCAGAAAAACAAATCTTTATCTTACGTGTAAATCCAGATATGCATTTATGGGTTTTCTTAAAATGTGGCATTCATATGGATTTCTGTGATGCCAGCACACCCACAGCATTGAGCTTTCCTTGGTTCATCTTCCAGTGGTGAGTTATTGGAGTGAGGAACCACAGAGTGCTGCAGTATAAAAAGGGTGTTTTAGTGATTGACTAGTTGGGAAGTGGCAGCCTAGGATTTCTTAACACATGATCTCCTAGCATGTAAAGATTAATGCAACAAACTGGGAGATCTGATGTTAACGTGTAGTATGTAGGTTTAGATAGGTTATGTGATTGTTTCTTCTAGTGATAAGTAATTGTGTATATGAATCCTTTAGATGAGGTCATGTTTGCTCACATGAAGTCCACTTTAAAGCAAGTATCTTGAATAAGTTGGACTGGAATTCTTCTTCTGAGGTATTAGTAGTTGGTCAAGCTGTAATGAACACATCGAAAGAGGGCGATTCATGTTTGTGATTTCTTTGTTATAACCATAACTCCCCAAGTTGTCAGCCATATGTTTTTGTTGAAATCAGAGTATTTCCTTCACACTCACTTGCTTTTTTCTCATTGCATTAGAATTTTACTATAATTTATGTTAAGATGGGCTATCCTCGCCTACCAGTGGAAAAACAATGTGAACTTGCCCCTACGCTTCTTACTGCCATGGAAGGGAAGCCTCAGCCACAGCAGGATAGGTATGGTTTCCTCAGTTATCTTATTTCCCACCTGCAAGAGTCAACAACTGGCTTTCAAATATAGGTTCACACATTTGGACAAATGAGAAAGCTTGAGCTCTTTTAGCTGACAAATAATTGAATTTTCTGTGGTACCTCAAAGTTACTGTTCTTTTTTAAAAAAATCATTTATTTATTTTTTTTGACACATAATAATTGTACATATTTATGGGATACAATGTGATATTTGGATACATGTATACAAATCAGGGTAATTTACATACCCATCACTTCCAGTAATTGTCATTTCTCTGTGTTGGGAACATTCAGAATCCTCTTTTACAGCTATTTGAAGTTATACAAAAAATTATTGTTCACTGTAGTCACCCTGCAGTGCTACAAAACACTAGAACTTACTCCTAATCTTATCTGGCTGTATTTTGTATCTGTTAACCAACCTCTCTCTTTTCCCCTCTCTTCCAGCCTCTAGTAAAAACTGTTCTACTCTCTACTTCTACGATATCATTAAAGTTACTGTTTTAATTATACTATCATAAAACTGCTTGATGTAAACATTGAAAAGTGTGCAGAATTTACACCATTTTTCTAAATCGAAATACTTTTTTTGTCAATTATTTTGAAACAGTTAATTTTGTGTGATTGTAAAAATTAGAGTTAAAAATCCTTTTCATCACAACATTTCTATCTTGGAGGAAATAAAGTTTCAAAGCAATTTTCTTTTTTTTTTTTTTTGTCTTTTTTGTGACCGGTAAGGGGATCGCAACCTTTGGCTTGGTGTCGCCCACATCGCGCTCAGCCAGTGAGCGCACCGGCCATCTTTATATAGGATCCGAACCTGCGGTGGGAGCGCAGGTGCGCTCCCAAGCGCTGCTCTCTCCCGAGTGCGCCACGGGGCCGGCCCTCAAAGCAATTTTCTTAAGGAACAGAGCACTTATTTGTATTAATAAGAGGACTGGATGGTTGGAGAGGTTTAGGTAACATCATTTGTTTCTAGGCTTAGCTAAAAGTTCTGTATTTAGCCCTGTTGTAGTGGGAATCATTAGGAAGAGTACAGAAGTTGTGGAGGAAAGATGGAGTTGGATAATGTTTTCAGTTCACTTTTTAGAGCCTGTTCATTTTTAAAAGAAAGACTGTAATACACGTTTATAAGTAAGCTTAATAAACATCACAAGCACTGTTTAAGATTGTTTGCATGTTTTAAGAATATCAGAAAGTGTTAGTGAGAGAAGGAATTACTGAAACCATGTACTTAAATTCATGCACTGGAAATTTTAATATTGTATTTAAAATATTGGTATGATTTTTAATTTTTTAGATTTAGAATAACTTCATTAATTGTGGAAAAGAAAAATTTTATTGTAAAGACATATTGTAAGTCGAACTTTAACCTGATTTAATATAAAATCTCTTGTAACTTCAGATATTAACATTGAGCCCATATTATGTACATTTTTTCCAGATGTTTTTAGTGATGAGCCAGATTGGCTAAATGCCAATTATCACCCAGTGTACTGAGCTTTAAATGAGAAAGAAATCTAGATTAGGACTTTATAAATCAGTAGTGTTGAAAATGAATGGTTCTTGTTACAACTGTGAGTTTTTGTTTTGTCTGTTAGTTGCATATATAAACACGTTATTTTTTAAGTAGTTGCAATAAATGTAATTGTTTTTTCAGCTTAATGCATCTTTTAATACCAACCCTTTTTCACATGAAATACCCTGTTGAATCATCAAAATCAGCTTCTCCTTTTAATCTTGCTGAGAAACCAAAGACTGTGCAGCTGCTTTTGGACTTCATGCTTGATGTCCTTCTGATGCCTTATGGGTGAGTTAAAAAGTAAAAACAAAAAAAAGCAACCTCATTCTTGACTACTTTTACTGTGTAAAGTTAAGTACATTTTAAATGGTTCAACTCTTTCACTTGTAAATGGATGCATCTCAGATTTTTTGCTGTAGCTCCAACTTCTGAACTACAGCTCTATTGTTCATTGGCCTTATAGATGGCGAGTTGCTATTGTGAATTCAGACTCAACCTGTCCAAGCTGAAATCAGTCTTTCTCTGTAAAAATAGTTTCTTTTTAAATTACTATCAATGCTTTGATGGTTCTCTTAGTCATCTAGGCATACATTTATAAATTGTCTCCAGCTTTTCTCCTTGTTGCTGCACTATCAGTTTCTTCCCCTTGATATGTTCTGAAGCCATTCCTGCTGCTGATTTCTAGTTTTGGCTCTTTTCATCTCTGGTCACAACTTCTTTCTCATCAGCTACTCTTCTTCAGACCTCTCAACACTGGCATAGAGTTTCCTGATTTTTAAAACTCTGATCTTACCAGGTCACTCCTTTAAGTCCTTGTGTTCTCATCTTCCAGTCATTACATACACTTATGCATTTCATGCACTCTTATGTGTCCTTGCCTTTTTACTTTTCAAGAGAAGGCAGTTCTCCCTGTTTAGAATGCTTCCTATCAAAAAAGAAAAGAATGCAGAAAGAAAGAAAACAACAACAAAAAACGGCAACAAAAACTGCTTTGAAAAAGCATCCCAAACTGGTTAGGATGTTAACTCTGTGTCTCTGACATAAATTTCTTGCCATAGCAAATATGATTGCACTGTTTTCCATGTCCTCATTAACACTAAACCCCAACCAATATGGCCACTTTGTGTTTTTACTGCATTGTTGACATTTCCATCCACCCACTAGATTGTGAGCTCTTTGTAGTCAAAATTTGTTTTATGTATCTTTGGTCACTGGTATAGTGCCCAGGTTGTGATCTGCTTCAGCATACTTATTTTGCTGTGTTCCTGGAGAAGTTTTTCTGAAATGCTGCTTTCATCATGTTTCTTCCCTGATCACAAATATATACATACACAATAAGCTTGGTGTGTGGGGCTCCATATCATCTTTCCCAAAACCCAGAAATAAGAGAGTTCATGCTGTATGTTTTCTTTCGTCAATTCGCTCTCCTCCTGCCTTGGTTTTCTGGTTCTTCAAACACTTCATGTTCACTCCTACTACCTCTGTCATATTTCTTATTTCTCTGTGGTTTCTTTGTATCCGGTAACATGGCAAATGCTGTTACATGTGTTGTGTTGTCTCAACTTGCTGTAGGTGGCAGAGACTCAATCTTAGACCTTCTTATATTCCTCTGTTTCGTGCTTAGGATGATGTTTTGCATAGTGGTAGATACTTAATGCATTCATCAGTATTGCTGTGTAACCTTTTTTTGTATTTGTTAAATCAGGAAGCAGCCAGAATTGACAGATGATGATGGCTTTGGTAAATAAACCTTGAAATCTAAATTTAACTTAGGAACATAATGGTAGTATGTAGTACTCAAGCCAGTGATTTCTCACATTTTTCTTATCACATTTTCTTATGAGGACTTGCCTCTTTTATATAAAATATTAAAGTGGTTCCCCCTCACAGATTTTTAAAGAAATAGATGAATTTAGGAATTGAACGAATATGACATATAAGTAATATAGAATAATTTGCTATGCTATCAGGTTCTAAGTGTTTTCTTTAACTTTTATTTATGGGTATTTTATTTTAATATCCAGTATGATAATGGAATTTGTTGTCATCAACATAGAATTTTAGAGTTTGAAGAGACTTGAATCAATATTTATATCAAAAATTTCATTTTGTAGGAGAGGAATGCCAGTTTAATTAGATCAAAATGAATTTATCAGAGATCTTAATCTACTCTGTAGAAGCTAAAGAAGAAATAGGATCATAAATTAATAACAGGGAGGTGCAAAGGTCCTTGAACATATAATGAGAAAAGCTAATTCTTATCTTTTATGACTTTTTCTCTTTGGGCCCTTTTGATTTTTTTCACTTTTGGTGTGTTATGTACCTGTGTGGTAGATGGTTTGGAGGTTTCAGTGACTTTTCTAATATAGGGATATAAAGAGTTCAAAGGGAATTGAAAGTGAATTACTACTTAGTAGATATGAGAGTGGTTGTAAGAATACCCTCTGCTTTGGGTATAGAACAATACCCCCTTTACAACCCCGGTAAATAAAACTTCTTCTGTATTTGTCAACTAAAAACTTGAAAGGAGGTGTGCCCATAGTGGCTCGAAGAGCAATAGTTTATAGATTGAGAATGAACAAAATATTTATGTTCATTATTGGTAACTTGTAGTTAATTTGTAACCAGGTTGAGCGATTGACTCTGGTTAATTTGCTGAAGATGAAATACTAAATTAATTTTTCATTTACTCAATTAAATTAAATTTAATTAATTAATTAATTTATTGACGGTTGGCTGGTACAGAGATCCAAACCCTTGGCCTTGGGTTGTCAGCACCACTCTCTAACTGAGTGAGCTAACTGGCCAGCCCTGTGCCTTTTTTAGATATGTTTAAAATTTTCCTTAATGGTGAAATTTTAGTTTTAATTGTTTATTCTTCTAGAAAAATATGGTAGGAGGATGGTATATGATTAATGTGTGTAAATGCATGAGTTTTTATAGAGGGTTTAAGTTTTATTTCCTTTCCAGATATGTGTTAAATGAAACCCAGAGTCGCCAAAATTCATCTTCAGCACAGGGTTCTTCTTCAAACAGTGGGGGTGGTTCTGGAATCCCACAGCCTCCCCCAGGAATGAGCTTTTATGCAGCTAAACGAGTTATTGGTGACAACCCATGGACACCTGAACAGTTGGAACAGGTATCACACCTTGCTTGCTCATAATGATACTTGACCCTGTGTACTTGCCCCTATGAAGTCCGTGAAAGCATGTGTAATATAATTCTAGCATATTCTGACTCTCTAATGAAATATGTTTGAAAGGAGCAATTGATGTAATGTGTTTCCTTCATCATGTCAGTTATTTGTTAAGGCCCTAGGGAAAGGGAGGAGTGGGAAATACTTTTTAGTTTTTCTAATATTGCTTATGTATTTCAAGTATAAAGCATAACCCACTTATAAATTTGAGTATATTTAACTTCTGTCATTTTTTAGTTTTTTAATTATAGGTTTAATAATCATCTAGCTCCTTTGGTAACAGTTAAAATACAGTTATATTATTCAACTCTTTAGGGCTGTGCCTTTTGTGTAAAGTGAAGAACCCCTATACTCGTACTTCACAAAGTGACAATGTGGGGAAAAGCATGACTCCCTTTTATATTTCTTCCTGGGAATTAAAAATTGGCATTAAGATTTTTATTCTGGATTTAAACAGGACACAGATGTTCTCTGAGCAGCTTTTAAAAATGACTGGTGCTCTACAGAGAAGGTGCCTCACTGTGTCTGTGTCATCAGGCACCTCAGGGAAGAACAGATGAGATCAGTATGTAATTATTTTGGAATTCAAGCAACATGGGTTAGTCTTCTAATCCTTCCTTTATCTCTCCATGGCAGTCTAAATGATTTGATCCTTTTCTTTTTGGGAATGTAAGTGACCATTGATCAAAACAGTGTTCCCAGGAGAGGGAAAAAGCAGCAAGTGGGGCATTCTTATCACTCACAGGTTTATAGAATGTTTATTCAGTGAGGGTTATAATTGACTAGATTTACTTCATGTTTTTTAGATCTTTTTTTTTCTCTTTAAACCGTGATGTTATAAAGGTAAATAGTAACAGAAGCTACTCTTTATTGAGTGTAATTTAAGTCACAGGCACTATACTGAGTTCTTTGAATACATTATCTCATTTAATCCTCACAGTAACCCAATGTGGTATATAAATTGTTAGTTCCGTTTTCTAAAAGGCACTGAGGTTTCAAGATTCACCAAGGTCTTACTTCTAGAACCAGGTTTTGAACCTAGGTCTGTCCGAGGGCTAAGGCTGCAAGTGCTGGAAAATAATTTTTCATGTTTCTTGTCATTTTATGTTGGTCATTATTTGCTAAATTATAAGGACCTTGTATATGTTTTGTCAGTTTCATAATCTAGATGCCAGCTCTTTTCCTCTAATTTTAAAATATCTCCTTTGTTTTATGTATTTTCTTCCAAATAAAATAGCTTTTATTTTTTCTGATTATTAAGTTAATGATAATGTAAAGATTCAAGTGGTTAGAATAGTATGAAGAGAAAATAATGATTACCTGGAATCCTGCCATCCTAGTTTGTCATTCATCTATGGCTTGACATAGATGTGTGTGTGTGTGTGTGTGTGTGTGTGTGTGTGTACAAATACAGTTTTATACAATACATTTTTCATGTCATATGATATATCACTTTTATTTTTTTTGTTTAATAGTATTTCAAGTTTTAAAAAAAGTCATCCTTTTTAATGTTTGTATAAAATTTAATTATATGTAATATTTTTTAACCAGTCTCCTGTTGATGGATGTCTGTATTATTTTCAGTTTTCTTTACACGTTTTTTCTTTATATCTTTGTGAACTTGACTTCCATAACTGTCCTTTTTGTGATTTACATAAATGTTTGAGTCTTTTCTGTTGTAGCTCTTGTTTCAAGCAAGTTGTTGAGCAGGACAGGGAAGGCAGACCTTTTTATGATCTGTTTTACCTTTTTTTAATTACATCCTTTCTCATTTAATAATTGTAAGCCTTATCAATTCTCATTCATAAATGTAAGAACTATTACGTAACAGATATTTAAGGTGAGCATAAAGTTTAACTTTTCAGGTGTGTTTATCCTAAATTGAGTTATTTGTAGTGAAATTCATAGATCCTTCTCACTGCATGAAGTTCTAAACAAAATCTCTCTTTAGTCTGTTTTTTACTTCAGCCAGTCAATTAGATTGAATACAGTTAGATTAGAATTTTACTTGCTTTAAGTAGGGTACATTTGAAATAATAAACTTTGTTTTTAATATCTAAGAATAGAGAGGATAAGAATTAGTATGTTAAGAGTAGAGTGAAACTTTGTGGAATCTGAGTTGTTTAGATCTTTTTGGACTGTTATAAAAATCCATGGAACATTTTATTCCTAATATACTACCAGCCTCTCATCAGGAGGCCCCAAATTTGGGCTTCAGGCTTTATCACTCAAGAGAGCTGTTTAACCTTCTTAGGTAGGCTGTGTTTTATAATAGTTTTAGACTCAGAGAGACTTGGGTTTGAATCCTGCCTTTATTACTTACTATGTGTATTAATCTCTTAAGCCTTGCCTCAGTTTCCTCATCTGAAATATCGGTATAGTAATGCCTGTCTTTTAGAATGTGAGGGTTAAATGGAATCATGAATATTTATGGTTTAGTATAGTCCCTGGCACATTGTAATACTAAGTAGGAGCTGCTGCTATTGTTACTATTAATCCTTGGTTTATGACCACACTGATATGTAAAGCAAGACAGTTAGTGGGTGTTCTTTGTTTTCCTGACCACTCTTTCTCCTTCCCTTCATTTATCTGCAGTGCAAATTGGGCATAGTGAAATTCATAGAAGCTGAACAGGTGCCTGAACTTGAAGCTGTTCTCCACCTGGTGATTGCTTCTAGTGACACACGCCACAGTGTGGCAACTGCAGCAGACCTGGAATTGAAAAGCAAGCAAAGGTGACTACTTCCCTGTGAAGATTTCAAAATTGAAAGGGCTAGATTTCTGAAAGATTACTCAGCACATATTTGTCCTTTTAGGATTTTATGTAATGAGACATTCAGCTTATGAGATGATGAAATATACCTAGTTTGTAATAAGTAATGTTTGCTAAAGACCAGAATCTGTGTGAGACAAAGAAGATAAACTATTTGGAGATGCAATTTAAAGTTGGAATAGGTTAGGAATATCATTGCAAAAAATGAGACTTTTGGCCAGGTGAATAAACATAAAGAATTGATGTTAAGGAAGATGTCAGATCCAAGAATTTATTCATTTTTGATTCTCCCTCTACCTCAAACCATTTGAGATTATTTTTAGTAAAGAATATGGATGTATTATGATTAATACAGTGAAAATCAGATTCATGAAAAGAATCTCTGAATGTATCCTAATTCACACAGGAAGAGATAAAAATAGTAAATAGACTCATAGAAAACATTCTTTATAAGAAACTTAAAAAATAAAATCAATGAAATATAAAATTTTCACAACAAACATGTAATGATGAGATACCAATTTGTTACCTGATGGTAAATAGAATTTTGTGTAGCAGTTGATAAATCCACTTACGTTTCTGTAGAAGCTGCTATTCTTATACCCTATTGATTGGCATTACAAAATGAGTTAATTTTAGAAAGCAGTTTATAAGTAATGAATCATAAACTACTTTTACTTTTTTATCCAAATCTTCTGAGAGTTTTATCCTAAGGAAATCCTTCAAAAGAAGAAAAAGACTATCTTTAGAAAAATGTTATGGATTTGTTCATTATAGCATTTCCCATAATTGTTAAAAAAAAAAAGAGTTGGAAAAAATTTTGGTTCCCACAGTGGCGATATAGTTGAGTGAGTTACTGTATATAATTTTATAGAATATTATATATCTGCCAAAATAATTATAAGAATAATATATCAACATGTAAATTGCTCACAAGTAATGGCAGGTGAATAAAGCAGAATACAAAATATGCGCACTGATTGTAAATTTAAAAAATGACGTGTGAAGACTAAAGAATAGCATGAAAAAAATGAAGATATTCGGTTAAAAAAGTTGACTCATGGAGTAGTTCTTTTTTGAATTTGTTTTAATGCTTATAATTACGTAATAACATTCTAGAAGACAGTAGAATATGGATAAGGTCATAAAGTTTTGTAATATTGTAGTTTATCCTGTCCAACAAGACCAGTACAAGTAGGTTTAACAGATTAAAAAAATTTACTTCATTTTGTTTTAATTTGCTTGTTGAAATATATGTGGGTGTGTGTGTGTGTGGTGGTGGTTGGGAGCAGCTTACCACCAGAGAGCATGTGAGGTGGCATAGAGGAGGAGGGTGTTGATCATGAAGTTAATTCCAGTCATTCCTCTTGCTGGTTATATGAATTTGGGAAGCTGGCTACACCTCACTGGGCCTTAGACTCTGTAAAATAAAAAAGTTGGATTAGATTGTACTTAAGATTCCTCCCAAGTCTAAATTCCTTCGTGCTGCTGGTAACTGAATCTTGTTGGTATCCATTTCAAGGGATTTACTTTTGAAGTATCAAGAAAATCTTTCTTTAAAACTTGTTGTGTTTGAACTGGCCCCATTTTTTACATCATACAGTGAATTTGATTGTTGGAAATATTTGTGATGCTTAAGTGTTTAGTTTTGGTTTCATCTATGAAAACAAATGTATGCATTTTTTCCTAACATTTTTAAGAGATAAAAAGCAAGTTGAGAACCAAATATAGATATTATTCTTTTTTGTCAAAGAAAAATTCCAAAGTATCTCTTCAAGTGATGTATCTATCTATTGATCTATTTCTTTATCTGCTTGCCTGCCATACCCAACCACCTATTTTACATGTGTAAGAAAGACATCTAGAAAAAGACACCAAAGTTAGTTGTTATTGTATTGAAAAGGAATAGGGATATACTGCAGATTATAAGGAATTTTATTTTCTATATTATTCATTTCTAAATTTTCACAACAAACATGTAATCAGAAAACTAAAAGTAGAAATATGGGAAGAAGAAAAATAGAAAGAACTCAGGAAATTGTCCTTCTTAGTTAACAACTAGTCTGTTTCACTAAAGTGTTCCGTGTTTTGTCAAAATCTCTGAGCCTGAAGTATTATAGAAGGGAAACAATGATAGAACTTGAGAATTAGTAGCAATCAGCTAAGGGAAGATGTAGGCAACTAATACTTAAAATAGAGTTATAGAATGGCTTTGAGAATAGTGGGATTGTAGATATACAAAGAAAGGCAGATTAATAAACTATGGAAGAAGAGATGGATCAGAAAAGCAGTCAAAGCAGCAGGATGACTGTGTTTGCACACATACAGCATGGCTTGAAAGCAAAACCAATGTCAAAAGGCATTGGAAGAGAAGAGAAGATAGTATGGTAAAACCTCACCAGTCAAGTGAAATGAAGGATTACATTATTGCTAGTTTCATAAAATTGGGCGGGGTCTGCTGCAGAGGGTGGGAGTCAATCACCAATCACCTTACATCCTAATTCACCTTATTGTGGGGCCCAAATAGGAATGTCTTAGTGACTAATGGCAATGTGACTGCTCTGTAGAATCAGGTACTAAAACTGCAAGTGTGTGCTGGTAGATAAGGAAAAGGGGATACTGGGAATACAGTGACACAATATTTGAGAAATTTGATGGGTTGTAAGCTTCCTAAGGTGTGGCTTTCATGGATAAAAACTTTTTTGTCACTTTTCCTTATCACCTTTGAATTTCCAAGTGGTTAAACAGAACAAACATACCCTGGCCCAGGGTTCTTTTAACAAGTGTAATGTAGCTTTGCTTTATTGGAGTTGCCCCATGACATTGGCCCTGAGAGCACACCTGTATAGGAACAGAGTCCAGATTTCTTGTGTGGCAACAGTCTGTTGAATCAAGGTGGAATGAACGATTTGGTTTTTTTTTTTTTGTTGTTTGTTTGTTTATTTAAAACTAACTTTGATAGAAGTTAGTCCCTTTTTTTTTTTCTTTTGCGATGTCAATGGCCCATTTAATTTGTATGTTTCTGCATTTGCCTTTGGTAATAAATATGGGGACTATGATCTTCTGAAATCATTGAAGTGGGAAGAAAAAATAATTTTAATAACTTATGTTGAAACCTTTTGTAGCTTAATTGACTGGAATAATCCTGCCATTATTAATAAGATGTACAAGGTATACCTTGGAGATATACCACTGAAGACAAAAGAGGTAGGTTGTTTTTATTTATTCTCACATCAGCATACAAAGCATTTTTATTGACATGAACTGTATGTAATTGAACATTTTCTCCTAGTTATTTTGACTTAAGCAGAATCTATGCTATATGAGATACTAGTTTTAAGCCATCCTAGTCTAGATGAATTAAAATCTCCTGGCAACTTAGTTTACTTAATCTGTTGTTTTCAATTCAGGTATTTAAATGATGATGATACATTGTCTAAATTAGGGATCAACAAATTTTTTCTGTAAATATTTTAGGCTTTGCAGGTCTTTGGGTGTCTGGGGCTGCAACTACTCAACTCTGTCATAACATGAAAGCAGCCATAGACAATACATAACTGAGTGAGCAGGACTGTATTCTGATAAAATTTTGTGGATGCTGACGTTTGAATTTCATATCATTGTCAAATGTCACAAAATATTCCCTTTATTTTTTTTTAACCATTTAAAAATGTGAAAATGATTCTTAACTCACAGGCTTTCTCAAAATAGATGTTGGGCTAGATTTGGCCCGTGGCTGTAGTTTGCAGACCCTTGGTCTAGAATGTAGAACAAAAGATGGGTACTTCTGGGCCGGCCCGGTGGCGCACTGCTATAGTGTGCCGCTTGGGAAGCGCGGCGGCGCTCCCGCCGAGGGTTCGGATCCCACATACAGACCGGTTCCCACTCACTGGCTGAGTGAGGCGCGGGAGCAACACCGAGGGCTGTGATCCCGTTGCCGGTCTCGGTCTGGTACGGGGCGACACTGAGGGTTGCGATCCGTTGCCGGACACGGAAAAAGACAAAAAAAAAAAAAAAAAAAGATGGGTACTTCTGAAGCCTTGAAATAAGATTTTTGCTTAATAACATAAGTTCTGTTTAGTTCACTTTGTTTAAAAGTATTCCAAGTCCAAACCCAGACATACAAGGATTATTTGTTTGCTTGCTTGCTTGCTTTCTTGCTTTTTAAATCATAAATAGTTGTTTAAAAAATAATATTAGCTCTAGTTAGTTTAAATTGAATGTGGTGTAGCAGAAAGAATAATGAATTGGGCCTGCTGGATCCTAGCTCTGAATGGCTGCACATGAATGTGCTGGGGAGGAGAGGTTTGGCTAATCACAGAACTTCTCTGGACCTCATGTTCTTAATGTAGAAAATGAAAGTGTTTGTATTAGATTAGTGGTTCTCAGAGTGTGGTCCATGGATCTTTTTGGGAGTCACAAAGTGCCTTTTAGGGGGTCTCTGAAGGCAAGAGATTATTTGCCTTTTTTACTATGTTGGTATTTTTACTTATGGTACAAAAGCAATGGTGGGTGTACTTGCCAGGATCCTAACACAAATCAAAGCTGTGTTTCAAAGGAATACTAGCAGTCATTCTAGCTTCACTGTCTCACACTCATGGTAAAAAAGAAAAAGAGAGAGAGAATAAAACTCAGCCTAAGGATATTCTCCATGAAGCAGTAAAAATTATTTTACTTGAAAAGTAGACAGGCAGCTCTGTTTACCAAGATGGGTATTTGGCATATATTTTCTCTAAAAGGAAAATAATGAGGTTGTAACTTTAAGAAAAACAACATAATTTATTGGCAATGATAGAAGTTGAGCTTTCAAGCAAAAATTAGAATTTTGTGAAACTTGTATTCACCATGGTGGCTTGACAGCTTATCAGTACTTAGTGGATTTTTCTGATGAGATTGGTGGTGATAGGAAACATGCTTTTTCTTTCTTTTTTTTTTTTAATGGATGTTGTATAATGAAACATTTGCTTAATTTAGTAAGCCAATACTTTCCAATAATGTTATAAAATCATACAAGCATAAGGGAGCAATTCAAAGGGCAAGATTTTAGTATAACAGTATACAAAAGTTTACTGATATTTCAACTCCAAATTGCAACTAACCTTTAAGAAATTATTATTTATCAAGTTTTGGTGTAGCATCAAAATAGAATATCCACAATTACCTGAAAAGGCTAAAATCATCTCTACTTTTCTAACCACGTATCTATGCAAGGTGGGTTTTTGTCATGCACTTCAACCAAAATGTATTACAGCAGTTTGAATGCAGGAGAATACATACACAAATCCAGTTCTCTTCTAGTAAGGTGGACATTGCAAACATTTGCAAAAAATGTAAATCAGTGCTACTTTCTCAGTACAATTTTTTGATTTAGAAAATAGTCCTTTTTCATAAAAATGTTATTTATGAAAATAAATAATGAATTTATTAATGTTTCAGAGTGAATAAGCAAATATTTAAAAATTTCTCAGTTTTAATATATAATACAATAAATATTGATAGTTTATATGGATTTAAACAAAAGCTCTTTAGAATCTTCAGTAATTTGTGAGTGTGAAGGGATCTTAGAATGAAGTTTGAGAACCATTGATTTAGATGAGCTTTCTTTCATGCCTTTTTCAGTTCAAAATAATTTTGAAATGCTGAGTTATAATCAGACATATTTTTGACAGGGAGCAGTTCTGAAGCCAGAGCTGAAAAGGGACCCAGTTAGTACCAGAGTCAAGTTAAAGATTGTTCCCCATCTCCTCCGTTCTAGACAAGCTGCTGAAACGTTCCCAGCTAACATTCAGGTAATTTGTTCTTTCCAGAGAAAAATGGCCTGTCTGCAACTTTTATGTCTATTTAGTTAGAGAAAGAACTGTGTTAATGGATATTCAGGAGGCATGTTGATGTATAAAACAAGATCGAGAGTCTTTTTTTCCTATCTTGTTTGCTGTGGAATGATTTTTGAAGAATTTATTACAGAACATAAACTATGGTTTCCAAGGGATATGGTGATAACCCATTTCAAACTGTTTTTTGTGTTTGTGTAGCTTTTGTCCAAAAATGGTACGGAACTTACTTAAGTAAAAAACCTGAGTCATCCTTAACTGAAGGATGTGACCAGATGAAGGCAGTGACCAGATCCTCTTGATTTTGTCTTCCTAATGTCTTCATCTCTCCGCACCCAATGCTAATATTAGTTATTGTTTATCGCAGTAGTCTGCTACCTTGTCTGGCTGTCTATAGTCTTGCCCCACATTCACTCTGTTTTCTGTGTTGCCACCGGAATTGTGTTTGCAGTTGGAAAGCCTGTACTCTCTGTTGGTGAAGGATGCAAACTCTTCCACAAAAGACCTTGTCTTTTATACAAGTCATGACCAGCTCAGCTCTGGAGGCAGATAGATTTGGGTATAATTTGTCTTCATTAACTATTTCCTTTTTTTTTTCTTTCCACTTTTTTTTATTGTGGGAAAATACGCATAAAACTTACCATCTTAATCATTTTTAAGTGTACAATTCAGTGATATTAAATAGAATCACAGTGTTGTGCACCATCACTACCCATCTCTGTAACTCTTTTCATCTTGAAAAACTGAAAGTCTAAGACCATTAAACAATAACTCCTCATTCTCATATTTCCCCAGCTCCTGGCAACCACCATTCTACTTTCTGTCTCTATGATTTTGACAACTTAAATAGATAACTCATATAAGTGGAATCATATAGTATTTGTCCTCTCTAAATGGCTTATTTCACTTAGTATAATGTCCTCAAGTTTCATCTGTGTTGTAGTATATGTCAGGATTTCCTTTTTTTTTTAAGGCTGACTGTCCATTTATCTGTTGATGGACATTTGGATTTCTTCCATATTTCAGCTTTATTGAATAATGCTGCTATGAACATGGGTGTTAGAAATATCTTTTTGAGATCCTGCATTCACTTCTTTTGGGTTTATACCCAGAAATGGAATTGCTGGATCATATGGTAATTTTAATTAAAAAAAATTTTTTTTTTGTTCTGGCTGGTACAGGGATTAAACCCTAGATCTTGGTGTTATCAGCATCTTGCTCTAACCAACTGAGATAATCGGCCAGCTGTAATTTTTATTTTTTGAGGAACCACCATACTGTTTCCATACTGGCTGTACCATTTTACATGCCCACCAGCAGTACACAACAAGGGTTCCAATTTTGCCACATCCTCAACAGCAGTTATTTTCTGGTTTGTTTGTTTTTTGGTTGGGGGTGGTATGCTACCGGCCAGTAAAGGGATTGAATTCTGGACCTTGGTGTTGTGGTTTTTTTTTTTTTTTGGTGGCTGGCCAGAAAGGGATCAAACTTTCTGATTTTTTTTTTTTTTTTTTAAATAGCCTTCCTAATGGGTGTGGGGAAGTATCTGTTTCATTATAGTTTTGATTTGCATTTCCCTCATGACTAGTGACATCAAGCATCTTTTCCAGTACTACTTGGTGATTTCTGTATCCTCTTTGGAGAAATAATTAAGTCTTTCGCCCATTTTTGAATAGATGTGTTTGTTATTTTGTCGTTTAGTTTTAGGAGTTCTCTCTATATTCTGGCTATTAATCCCTTATCAGATATATGATTTGCAAATGTTTTTTCCTATTCCGTGAGTTGCCTTTTTTTCTCTTCTGATATTGCCTTTTGATGCACAAAATTTTTAGTTTTCATGAAGTCCAATTTGTCTATTTTTTCTTTTGTTGTTGCCTGTGCCTCTGATACCATGTCTAAGAGACCATTGCCAAATTCAGTGCTATGAAGCTTTTATCCTGTGTTTTTTCCTAAGACCGTCATAGTTTTAGGTCTTATATTTAGGTCTTTGATCTATTTTGAGTTTATTTTCATATATGGTGTTAGGTAAAGGTTCAACTTCTTTCTTTTGCATGTGGATATCCAGTTTTCCCAGCACTGTTCGTTGAAAAGGCTGTCCTTTCCCCATTGAATGGTATTGACTCCCTTGTCAAAAATTACTTGACCATATATGTGAGTGTTTATTTCTGGGCTCTCTATTCTATTGCATTGCTCTATATGTCTGTCTTTATGCCAGTACTGCATTGTTTTGTTTACTGTAGCTTTGTAATAAATCTTGAAAACAGGAAGTGAGAGTCCTCCAGCTTTGTTCTTATTTTTCAAGATTGTTTTGGCTATTCAGGATCCCTTGAAATTTGGCGTGAATTTTATTTTATATATATTTTTTATTTTATTAATTTTTTTAGCAGCTGGCTGGTAAGGGGATATGAACCCTTGACATTGGTGTTACGAGTACCAGCTCTAAAGAAGTAAGCTAACTGGCCAGTCCTTCCATAAGAATTTTAGGATGGGTTTTTCTATTTCTGCAAAGAACATCATTGGAATTTTGGTAGGGATTGCATTGAATCTGTAGATTGCTTTGGGTAGTATTGGTATCTAAATATTAAGTCATCTGGTCCACAAATGTGGGATGTGTTTATGTTTATGTCTTCTTCAGTTTCTTTCATCAGTGTTTTGTTGTTTTCATTGTACAAGTCTTTCAGTTCCTTGAGTAAGTTAATGCCTAAATATTTTATTTTTTTTGATGCCATAGTATATTGAATTGTTCTCATAATTTCCTTTTCAGATTGTTCATTGTTAGTGTATAGAACTGCAACTGATCATGATTTTGTGTCTGGCTACTTTGTTGAGTTCATTTATTAGTTCTTTTGGTGGACTCTTTAGGGCTTTATACCTAAAAGATCATCTCATCTGTGAACAGAGATAATTTTACTTTTTCCTTTCCAATTTGGGTGTCTTTTATGTCTCTTTCTTGTCTAATTGCTCTGCCTAGAACTTCCAGTACTATGTCAGATAGAAATGGCAAAGTGGAAGTCTTTGCCTTATTCCTGATCTTGGAGGAAAAACTCTGTCTTTTACCATTGAGTGTGATGTTCACTGTGGGTTTTTTGTATATGGCTTTTATTATGTCAATGTAGTTTCCTTCTATTCCTGGTTTGATGAGTGTTTTTATCATGAAAACGTGTTGAAATTTGTCAAATGCTTTTTCTGCATCACTTGAAATGAACATGTGATTTTTTTTTTCTTCATTCTGTTTATGTAGAGTATTACATTGATTGGTTTTCCTATGTTGAACCATCCTTGCCTTCTAGTAATAAATTCCATTTGTTCATGTTGTATAATATTTTTAATATACTGCTGAATTCAGTGTGCTACTGTTTTGTTGATGATTTTTGCATCAATGTTTATAAAGGATATTATTGTGTAGATTTCTTATGATGTCAGTTATTTGCTTTTGCTCTTAAATAAGTCTCAAGTGTTTTTCTTTTCTTCTCTCTCTTTTTTTAATCTGTAATAATAGCACCTACCTTATGGCAATGTTGTGAAGACTGAATGGATTAATGAATAGAAAGTTTAGAACACAGTGACTAGTACTCATTCAGTTAAGTTCTTACTAGATGGTGAAAGGTTGGAAGTTATTTGCCTTCTGGTCTCATCTCTCACCACCCCTTGCCCTGCACCTTATGCTACAGTAAAAGATCGTAGCTCCTTAAATATGCTGTTTTCATGTCTCTGTCTCTGTTCATGATGCTCCCTCTGCCCAGCACAGCAACTCCCCTCTGCCTTTTAGTCTGGTAAACATCTATTCACATTTTAGTATTTACTCGTGTGTCACCTGCTATCCAAAATGTACCCATTTCCTGCCTCTCTTCCCTTTCAGTCCAAAACTGAGCACACACTCCTTTGTGCTTTCACTGTAAGGTGGACACAGACTTCTGTCTTAGCATCTCTCTGCTTGAGACTTATTTGTTTATATGGCTGCTTTCTTCTGTTCCGAGGGTCTGGCTTATTTCAGACACTCTAACGTATGGATAATTTTAAGTATTCTGTTCTGTGTCTCCATAAATATAAAATTTCCACAGGTCTTCTTAGATTTTAGTTTCCAAGAACTATTTCCCAGATAGCATCTTGATAATTTTGGTTTAGAAAATATGCTTCTAGTAACACTATGTTACATAATATGCTGCCAGAATTTTTGGACAAAATATATGCTTCCTGTAGGTTTATTATGCTTTACTTCTAATTATTTATATATTTTGAAAATAAGTCTAGCTAAAATTCAGCGTATGCAAAGGTAAAACTCACTACCCATAAATGTTCCTCCTTTGCTTATATTCCTATTTCTCATGATGGCATTACCGTTGTCCTGCATAGTTTGCCCACCCCTTTCTTCATCTGTGAATCACAGAATCCTTCAAGGTGTCATTCAGATGAGTCTCTTCTTTCCTGATTCCCATTCCTTTAACTAGGCATGTGTTACCTCACCTCAGTTTTGAACACATAGAAACACCCAGCACAATTCTTTACACATAATATGTGCACCATAAATTTTATTTTTTTCTACAGAACAATAGTGTTCTGAGTAATCCTTTTGCTTCTGATATCTTACCATATTATTCTCTATAATATTGACATTATCAGATTAATGTTCTAAAAAAAGTGTTCCAAACAATGTAGCACATGGAAAATCAAACTACATTTACATTGATAAATTAAAATAAATAATAAATAAATAATAAAAAACCCAAAATCAAAACAAAAATAATGTAGCCCTTGATTGAATTTTGTCCTGCTTCATTTTTAATGTATGTATATCCTAACTCGTCAACAAGATTAACTGCATTGATAGCAATGCTTTTTTTTTTTTTTAATATCTCATGGTATCTAGTATAGTGGTAATTATAAAGCAGATACTCAATACAACTACTAGTTTGTAGCTCAAGTGTTATTGTTAAATAAGATTAGAATGCTGCTAGTAGTTTTAGGAACAAGAGTCTGGAGTTTTTTTAAATGTATGAGTAATGTTTCCCGTAGAAAGTAGGAATTTGAGGGGTTTAGATATCTTTGAAGTTGATGTTCAATATTTGAACTTGCTGGAAGCCACACAGGACTTATCTGCATGGTCTTTTTGCCTTCTAGATATGATTTCTACAGTATAAGGATCACTTCTATTTTGACTGCACACTTGTAGAATGTTTAATTTTGTTTTTTGTGAAGCTTTTATTATAGTATATATTATAATTTGAATCACTACTACGTGTGATTAAGAAATGATCTTATCTGCTAGTGTCCCCTGTGTGGTATGGAACGGCAGAGTTGCCATCATGTACTCTTCCTTGCTTCCTAGTGGTAGACCTACAAGTTTTGTAGACTTGTGAGTTCAACCAGTGTGTTTTGTTACTGCACAGACTATTGATAGGAGTTATGATTGACTTTCTAAGTCATTCAGCTGATAATGTTTTTCTGTATTACAAAGAACTGCATTGATTTTGAAGAAAAAGGTGTTAGTGCAAAAGGCCTGCTATTGAATTCTGATTACTATTTGAAAATAGTAAATTTTTATTTTGCTAATTGGTGTTCTTTACTTTGTTCCTTTCACATAGGTTGTATATGATGGGCTTTTTGGTACAAATACAAATTCAAAGTTAAGAACACTATCCCTGCAATTTGTGCATCACATTTGTATAAAGTAAGTTTTTTAAAGCTATTTTAACCGTAAAATGTTCAAACTGCTAGAATGATCAGATGATTCAAGTATATCTTTTTACCCATCTTACCTAGAAAGAAATCAAGTTGCTTATCTTAAAACATTTTCAGATTTTAGTAGGTTATTTAGGTTATTTCAGTCATGTCTCTATTTTTTTTAAAATTAAAAAAACCTTTTTTTGGCCACTGGGCAGTATAAGGATTGAACCCTGGATCTTGGTGTTATCAGCATCACGCTCTAACCAATTGAGCTAACCAGCCAGCCTATGTCTCTGTTTTAAATAATCATGTCAAAAGATATGTAATTATGAGATTCTTATCTTGCTTTGTGTATGTGTGTATTTTTTAAAGCTGTCCCGAAATCAAGATTAAGCCATTAGGTCCAATGCTTTTGAATGGCCTCACCAAGCTAATCAATGAATATAAAGAAGTAAGTCACTTGTCTTTTAAATTTTGTTAGCATGGTATATTTTAAAATATTTTCTATAATAAATCTTTATGCTGCACCTATTGATGTAGTTACTTAAAGTACGCTCATTGTTTTTTAACATTTTTCCTTGAAGTGGTACAAATTTCAGAAATTACTGCCATTTTTTGCCTTTTTCAAAAGTAAGTATGAAAAACTGATAGGAATCTTGAGGGGATCTTACCACTTTAAATAACATTTTTTAAAGCAAGTGCATTTTATGCTACTTCTAGGTACTGTGCAAAAATGGAATTAAAGGAATTAGCTGAAATTTATTTTTTGATTTATTTCCATATGAGACTATTTGGATTTGGCTTGTATTGGGAAATTGTTAATTCTTAGGGACTGAGATTTTACTGATTCAAAGTTCTATCAAAACATGCATTCAGTAAATTTTTGATTCCTTAAGCTAAATGGAATGAGGATTCCTTGAATTGTAGATTTCCCAATCCTGCTTTTCCTTGCTGTATTTCTGTCACTACTCTAGTATTTCAGAGGAATTTGCTAAAAAAAAAAAAAAGATAAGTTTTTAAGAACTCTAGTTAGGATTATTTTCCTTAGTCTTAGCTAAACATGAATGCATGTTTGCAATAGTAGAGTGAGATCAAGATTTTGCCATTTAAAGTTAGAATTGAGTTTGAATCCTAGTTTTGTTCTTTGGTGAGTTACTTAAATTCTTTGGACCTCTATTCTTTATTAGAAAAATGAAAATAGGGCCGGCCCGGTGGCACACTGGAGAGTGCGCCGCTTGGGAGCGCGGTGGAGCTCCCGCCGAGGGTTCGGATCCCATGTGGAGACCTGTTCCCGCTCACTGGCTGAGCGTGGTGCGGGCGCAACACCGAGGGTTGCCGGTCCCCGGTACGGGCGCGACACTGAGGGTTGCGATCCCGTTACTGGTCAGTAAAAAAGACAAAAAGGAAAAAAAAAAAAGAAAAATGAAAATAATACCACCACCTTATTGAATTATTATTAAGATTGAGTTACTACACAAATTATTCAGCACAGTCAGGGCACATTAGTAGATATTATTATTAGAGAAAAGCTGTTCATTTGCTGTGCTTTAGGGGTAATGGTAGGCCTGGTTTTTCTATCTTCTTTCTCCTGTGGAATAATGCTTGCATGGTTTTTAAGGTCTACGGAACCATTCAGATTATTTTTATGGCATAGATAGATGCTTTGGAGTGGCTGGTAAAAATAAGAATGCTTTGGGTCTTTTGGGGAGAAGCTGTATATTTAAAAATAGGTTAGAGAGGCCAGAAAAACCACAGAGCCCTAATCCCCTTACCTCCAGATGATACCTGCATGTCTTCCCAACAGGTGAATCCATAAATGTGTGGAAGGGTGAATCCTAGATTAGATGTATAAGCTTCAGCTGGCAGAAGTTTGTTACTGTGTTCTGAGTAATCAGACGACTGGTTTTCATAAAACCATGTAAAATTTTGTCTGTCTTGAGCAGGGACTTTCACTAATTCATTTGCTGATTGATTCTGACCTCCTTCATTTTTATGGTGAAAAATATGTGAGGAAGCTGTTTATTATAGTGCAGAGTTTTAGAAAATCACACTACAAATTACTGCAATTTTGATAGAGAGGAAGAATCCTAGTCTGTTTGACCAGTGATGAATTTTCTAAGTTAAGCTGTTTTTCTAGTGTATTGAAGATGAATTTTGGTGTTTGTAGGTTACATAGTGTTAAAAATATCCTGAACTTAGCACTAGCTGAGAGAAACCTTTCATTTATGACCACTATATATATATATATATATTTATTTATTTTTTTATTTTTATTGAATCAAAATTTATTATACAGATTTTTGGGGCTCAACATTGAGATATGTTGATTAAATCTATATTACTAGCATATATATTGTTACAAATCATAATTATTCTTTATGTCCCTTGTCCAACCTCTCTCCTTCCCCCCTTCCCTCCCTCTCCCCCCTCTAATTGCCCTAGATTTCTTCTCTCCTTCTGAAAGAATAATGGTTACTCTGTTGATTTGTTGCCTAGATGATCTGTCCAATGCTGAGAGGTGTGATCAGGTCCCCCACTATTATCATAGAGCAGATGCTTCTTCTGTCACTCTGAAATGGG